>NC_056745.1:887439105-887526605 GCF_019279795.1 Protopterus annectens
TAAATTATGTCTAGCAGTTAACACGTATGATTAAAGCCTGCAGTCCAGGTTTTGACTCCCCCTGCCTCTACTTGCCTCCTGTATGACTCTAAGCAAGTAACTTAATCAAAATGTGCTCTTGGACAATGGGGGAATTAAACATGATTCCTCAATAGTCTCTTGGTCCTCATGCCTAGTAATTGCTGAAAATTCAGAACATGTGTGAGTGTGCAATTTATTTATTCAGTTTGAAACCAGGAAGATCGATTTGCCTTAAGACAATTTTTAGCCACTAGATGCCAAAACACATTTAATGAAAACAAATTTACAGCATAACATCTTAATGGTAATATCACCCTCAAAAAAGATATCATCCATGCCAACTTGTCCCTTGACAAGGCTCTTTTTTGTGACAGGGGTGCCAGTTATTATATTGTGGGTAAGAGCTGGAAAATGTTGTCTTCCTATATATATTAGATGTGGACCTCTCATTTTATTAATTATAGTGACATCCAAATAGCTGATACTATCAAACTTGTGCTGGTGGATAAATTTGAAAAAAAAAAAGGTTGTATTATTGTATAATACACAAATCCAGCAATCTTGTTTCCTATTGATTATCATAAAACAAAATATCATCCAGAAATGAAGCTTAATATAGGATGAGGCTTAGTTATAATGGACTTTGGGGGGAAATATTTAACCTATTACAAGATACAAATAAATATTCTTTAGTCCCCAGAAATTAGATCAGTATTGCCTATTGTCTTTGTCAAGGGACAATTGACCATGTTAGCAAGGATAATGTATGAGGGCATCACATTTTACAAAAAAAGTATATTTCTTAATGTTAATGCTTGTAGAACATGGCTACCCCAGGGACCCACTTAACAACATTTGTGAGGGGATAAACTCAGCAGGGAAACTAAATAATTAACCCTGCCTGGTAAGGGATATGTGACATTAGTAATAGCAGTCAAAATAATGATGTACGTTTGAGAGAGCTATTTATATTATACCATAATTCAAAGACAAGCTTTGTTAAAGATATCATAAACAGAAATTGGAATAGTGTTTCAATTAATGAAAATCACGTTGATATGATAGGTAATAGCACCTTATTTATTTATAAAAGAGGCTTTAACATCAAAAATAAATTTGAGAGAAAAGGCAATACCACACTTCAGGAAAACATTGAAACTCATAGGAAAGGAATAATCAAACAATGCAAGTATATTATGAGAGATAAACATTTATATTACAAAACAGAAAGGTCCTTAAAACTCATACACTCAGTTAATTGAATATCTAGTGGCTGGCTTAGTTTATATTGCTAGCTTTACATATTGTCAGTCATATTATATGGGCAAAATGGAAAGGGTCATGATAAAGAGAATTTATGAATATTACTATGAGACAGACAAAAAAGTACAACCGACACATTATATAGGCATTGCTTGAGGTATAAAACATGAAAGTTTTCAATTTTTAGGAAAAGAAAATAATTTTTGATCATGAAGGGGGGACTTGGGGAAAAAAGAATCGAGCCAAAACAGTCATTTGGTAGCTTTGACTGTTTTTTAAATTGCATTCTTAAACAACACACTGCTAACCTTTAGGCAATGTGATTATTCAGTCTTGTTCCATTTTAAATACCATTAGTATTTTTTAACTTTGGTCTATAGGGGAGAGATTGTTTACATCAGTTAAATGTTTCATCAATTCTATATAATCAGTATTGTTTGTTAAGCATCATAAGGAATAGTATAAACACACACACACACACACACACACACACACACACACATATATATATATATATATATATATATATATATATATATATACGCATGGGTCTAGGACTATTCACTGAAAACACAATTCACTGAAACAAATTTCACTGAAAGTTATATATGGCCTTTTCCCCACTGTAGTGCGACCCTGGAGTTAGTATATATAGCAAGGGGGGTGTGGAGGGCGTAGCCCCCACCTATTTTAAATATTTTGAACTATATACATGGATACTTGCAATTCCAATGCATTACTCTTTTCTGAACATAATATATATTCAAACTATATGGGGGGGCTATGCCCCCCATGCCCCCCCACACCCCTTACTATATATACTAACTCCAGGGTCGCACTACAGTGGGGAAAAGGCCATATATAACTTTCAGTGAAATGTGTTTCAGTGAATTGTGTTCTCTGTGAATTGAGCTTTCAATGATTTGTGCACAGTCATTTGACTTTCAGTGAAATGTGCTTTCAGTGAATAGTCCTAGACCCATATATATATATATATATATATATATATATATATATATATATATATATATATATACAATAAATTTGCCATTTTATGTAGTTAATTCATTAATAATAAGGTATTTGCTGTATTTAATAAGTCAAGTCATGTTATTGCTTTGTTTTATTTGAATGTGATGATGGGTAAATAATTCAGTTCTGATGAAGTCCTAGCAAGTTAAAAAAGACAGAAGCACTCAACTAAATAAAATATTTTTAAACTATCATGTGGTTGTTAGAGTCCTTTGGCACTAGTGGAGTACTATTTTGCAATTTAAATTAAGCCTTCTTTACCCAGCTTTTAAACTACTGATGCCCGAAGGCCAGGCCACCTTTCTGGACCCCAATGAAGGAAAAAGAAAATTGGAATCTGTGTGGAGCACTCAAAACATGCTGCCGGCTATCACTTTCCAGGCAGTAACCTTGGCTCATTACAAAGAAGTCTTTAGCAAACAAGCACTGAGTGGTGCACCAGAGCCATTTCCATTTTTAAACACAAGACGAATGGTAAAGAAAAGCTTGCACTGTCTCTATGGCTACTTCCTATTCCAGAAAATACTTGACAATCACATCTTTTCTTTTTCAGTTGCCTTACATGAGCTATGCTGTTGGAAATATATTATGAGGCACAATTAAATGTATTGCTGCATGACTATGGGGCAATGATCTGACTAGAGCTACATACTGAAGATTTATTTTATTTTTCCATAGGCCAGGCTTACATTGTTCATCACTATGATACTACTTTCCTCTTTATTTTGCAGATACATACTGTCTTCTCCTTGGAAGGCATTCTACTACATGTATATAGTTTACATAAGATGTTCAGGTTGTTAACATTTACATTCATACATGTTTTCTGTAGGTTTTGTAGAACAGAGCGAGTGTATGTACCTTTAAGAAGCATCTCCAGATGTAAGCATGTATATATAAATACTGAGCATGTGCAGGCAGCAGTGCCATTTTGAGAGAACAGCCAGAGTGCTAATATGTATGAGTATGGTAGTTAGACTCTTTATAAATTTGTTTAAGTTTAAGTTACTAAGCCTCATCCCTGATGTGTTTGTGTTTAATAAAGCTGCTTGAACTGAACTCATGAATGTTCATCTGTTTTATCCTGATCAGACGAGCAACATGGTGTCAGAAGTGTGATTAAGAGAGCAACTTCTTCAAGCCATGAGGTGCAGAGTTGAAAGTGAAGGCAGATTAAGCTGGCTGGATGAAACAGAGCTCAGACAAACAAAAAAGGGCCAGAAATGGACTTAAGGTAACAAGAACTTGCACAAATGATTTATTTGGCAAAGAAAATGAAATAGAGCATTTGTAAGGCACAAAACTCATTATTAATCAAACGAGTAGCACACAACATACTATTAATCAAAGAAAAGGCACAAAATTCATTATTAATTGAATGCAATGTTCAAAACTATGATATTTGATAAAATTAGCAGAGATATTCATATGGAGCTCAGAATTACCTTTGGTTTGTATAATGATCATGTTTAAAGTAAAACAGGCACAAGAAAAGTATGATGAAAATGGTAAGAGATTAAAAGGGCATAACAAGTACAATAAAGGGGTACATTGAGCTTAAAGAGAAAGGCCACTGCATGTTTTTTAGTAAAAGACCGTATTTGGGCACAAACTACTATTTGACATTGACAGAAGCCATTCAAAGCATAACTAGAGTGGTTTGAAATATCTCAGAGTGTGCAAAGTGTTTGCGGAGTGTGTGCATTATTACAGTGCAATTATTTCAAAGAAAGAATTTGCTGGGTGCAAAGTACAGTTATATTGCAAAGTGCCGTCAAAGTACAGCCATTTCAAAAAGTTTCTTGAGCTGTGTGCATTTTTTCAAAAAGTGCTGCCATTTCAAAGTGATTCTTATACTTTACAGAGTTTTTTTCTCAAAAGTACAAACATTTTGAAATGGTCTTGTGCTCTGTACAGTATATTTGCAAAGTGCACTTATCTTGAAGTGTTTCTTACTCTGAGCTTTTTCTACTGTGTACAATTTATTCACAAAAGTACAGTCATTTCAAAGTATTTATTGCACTGATAAGGAGTGGTTTCACAAATTGCAGTGATTTTAAAGTGTTCTTATGCTACAGAGATTTATTTGGCAAAGTACAGTTATTTCAAAAAGTTTATTGTGCTACTGGGCATAATTATGAGCAATGGCATAAAGTTCTGGCATATATATATTTAATGTGTGTATGTTCCTACATGATTTCAAGCACCTTCACTACTGTGTGTTGCTATGGCTGAAGCATTTTGCAGACTACATTCACTTGTGTTTGATTATAATATAGCAGAAAATTGGAGAGTATTTGAGCAGGAATACAATCTTTTCATACAAGCATCTTTTTCTGACAAAGGTGCACATACAAGGGCATTCATTTTGCTTAATTTAGCTGGGTCAGAGGCTATTGAAAGAGAGCTTACATTTGTGTATGTGCCAGCAGTATTATATGCAGGAGAGGAGGAAAACCGCCATATTGTGGTAACTGCTGAATCAAGGGAGGATCCTGAGTACTTGAAATGTAAATTTAGAAAAATGTGCAACCCCCAGACAAATGTTACATTAGAAAGGCATTTATTTTATTCAAGAGACCAAATGTCAGATGAAACTTTTGCAGCTTATTTCACTGACTTGAGAAATAAGGCCAAAATGTGCAGATTTGGTGTCTTGAAAGATTTAATAAAGGACTGGCTTGTATGTGCTGTTAATAATGCTGCAGTGATAAAGATTTTGCTTTGTGACAGTGATTTAACATTAAGCAAAGCCATAGAGATTTGTCAAATCGATGAGCTCACAGAAAGGCACACAGGTATGCTTGCAAGTGATAGAAGATTGGTTTTAGCAGCCTCTAGAGCAAATGTAGCCAGCATGCAACACATGGCAAGCAGAAGTAGGCCTGAGCACATGATAGCTGCAACCCCTGCTGGTCTACCTGGGAAAACTTGTAGCTTTCTAGGAAGTTCCAAGACTAGCTCAGTAAGAAGGGCATGTTCAGTGCAATATAAGGGTGAGCCAGCAAAACCCAAGTCAACTCTTATTGTTAACTGTTGTAATTGTGGACTCAATTATGAGTCCAAAAGAGAGAAGTGCTTAGCATTTAGTCAGCAATGCCACAAGTGTAAAAAATGGAACCATTTTCAAAAGTTTTTTAAATCAAGCAAGCCTCATTCAGTTATTAAGAAAGGTCATTCAAAAAAACAAGTTGATGATATAGAAAGTTGCAATTCTACTTTCTATGTAGATCGTGTATCAGTGGCCAGCAAAAAGGTTAATGCAGTAGATTTGTTGGCAAAGAAAGAAGCATTTTGTACTGTCCTGATCAATGGCAAGCCCACAGTGCTCAAAGTAGACACTGGTTCAAAGTGTAATATAATGTCAGCAGAAACATTTGCTAAAGTGAGGGCTTGTGAGTAACTTAATTTGGCCAATTGTGCAAAGCTTGTTGCTTATGGAGGTGAAGATTCAAACTGAAGTCTCTGTAGTGCTTTCATGCTATTCGTCTGCAATTTTAGGTAGTCAAAAGACCTGTTCAGTCATTATTAGGTCTCAGAGACAGTTTGAGAATGAAACTGCTTTCTTTTACCAAAGAAGTACATCATGTAAGCACATGTCCCAGTTCCAGCTTTACTAATGCTATTTTCTCAGAGTATGCTGATGTCTTCATTGACAAGCTAGGTAAACTTCCAGTTGGGTACTCCATGAAAGTAGATCCAGAGGTCAGTCCAATGGTCAGACCAGCAAGGAGGGTTCCAATAGCTATGCAGGACAAAGTCAAGGTCCAGTTAGACAAAATGGTACAGAAAGGTGTGATTTGTCCAGTCACAGAACTAACTGAGTTAGTGTCTTCCATGGCAGCTGTTCATAAGGAAAAATCAGATGAAATCAGAATATGCAGTGGCCCAAGAGACTTGAACAAAGCATTAAAAAGACCTCATCATCTTATGCATACAGTCGAGGAAATTGCCACCCTTATGCCAAATGCCAACATTTTTACTGACTTAGATGCAACGAGTTCATTTTGACAAGTAATTCTTGATTGCAAATCTTCACTACTGACTACATTCAGTACCCCATTTGGTAAATATAGATTCCTTGGTTTACTATCAAAATGTCGAGGTGACTTACTTTGACTATGCACATCCCCATCACAGAACAATGGAAAACCATCCAGCTGACTGCTCAGAATGTTGATTCTTTCGAAAGAAAAAACTGACATTCGACCGCTCACCATCCAGAAAAAAACATATACACTATGAGGCAGAGAATTACTGTGTTGCAGGAGGGCAAGCCCCCTTGCTACTTACATATTCTAACTCCAAGATCACACTACAGTGAGGAAAAGGGTAATTTTCTCGATATCCACTGCAGTGTGTTGAACTTCAAAATGCTGACACTCAAAGCTGTGAAAACAAGCTAAGCATTGACATTTCAAAGATGACAGGAATTGTGTTCTCAGTTTTGCCTCTCTGCTCCTCTGTGTTCGACCTTCTCACAGTCGAGGTAAATCCCCTAGATATTTTGATAATAAACCAGATACCTCAGGTCGACTTTTGAAATAAATTATGCCAGTGAAATATTTCAGCATGCAATGGAGCAATTTTTTTCAGGCTACCCGTGTGCAATAATAGTTGATGGTTTATTGGTTGGAGGTTATGGTGAAGCAGAGTATGATAGAAACCTCAGGAAAGTTCTGAACAGAGTGCATGAAGTGAATTTAAAACTCAATCATCTGAAATGCAAATTCAGACTACCATAAGTTACTTATGTAGGTCACTCATTTACCAGTACAGGCTTATGACCAGACCCTTCCAAGCAAGCATCCATTCTTGAGATGCCAGCTCCAGACAATGTCCAAGCTCTACAGTGTTTTCTTGGTATGGTTAACTATTTGGGCAAATTTATCCCTGACTTTAGTTTGTTATCAACACCTTTAAGAGAGGTGACATGCAAAAATGTTGCTCGGTCATTGTTAGAACGACATCAGAGAGCATTTGATAACCTCAAACAGCAAATTGCCAGCCCACCTACATTAAGATACTATGATGTCCACAAACCAGTAGTACTTTCCTGTAATGCTTCAAAGTTTGGTCTTGGTGTAGTTAATCTTCAAGCGGGCAGACCTGTTGCCTATGCATCTAGAACTCTTACCCAAACTGAAATGCAATATGCTCAAACTGAGAAGGAACATTTAGGAATTATGTTTGCATATTCGAAGTTCGATGATTATATTTATGGCCGAGCTATCCAGACAGAAACTGACCATCAACCTCTAGTCACTATTTTAAAGAAGCCTGTGCATTCAGCGCCAGCAAGACTACAAAGAGTGATGCTCAAATTGCAAACGTATAATTTCAAAATGACCTATACAAAAGGTAAACTTCTTTATCTGGCTGATACCGGTTTGCTATCATAATTTCGAATCCAACTCTGTCGACTGCACTATGTTCGAACACAAAAAGTCAAACACGGCAATGTTGAACTTCAAAAGAAAGCCTAGGAATGGGTTTTAACATGGGTCGAGATAGGGGCGAGGTTTGTAATTCGGCAATAGCAGTGAACACCTATCTCAACCCATGCTAAAACCGTTCCTAGGCTTGCTTTTGAAATTCGACATTGCCGTGTTCGACTTTCCGTGTTCGAACATTGTGTGGTTGACAGAGTTGTGTTCGAAATTATGATAGTAAACCGTGATACCTTATCCAGATCCCTAAGAAATACCACAGAACAGCTTGATGCAGAGAATTTTGACTTTGATGTCATGGAAGTGTGTGATTTTTCTACCAGAAGACTTGAGCTGAGAGATCATACAAAGATTGATCCAGTTTTTGCAAAAGCTCAACCACTTCATCAATGTAGGATCGCCGTCAAAGCAATCCTGTGTACCATCAGAAGGACAACCTTATTTTCCATACAGAGATGAGATACTGATGGAAGATGATATAATTTTCAAAGGTCCAAAAGTTATTGTTCCTACTTCCTTACAATAGGAATAAATTAAGATTTTGCATCGTGGCCACCTAGGTTCCAATTCTTCCAAATGAAGGGGGAGAGGGCTAGTACTTTGGCCTTCTCTATTGAAAAACATTGATAAATGTCAAAGGAAAAAACTTCAAAGACCAATACACATAAGATTCAGTTAAGGCACTTTAATTTACTTGCAGCAAGGAGACAAAAACATGCAAATACGAGGATTTGTCTAACTACTAACAGGAAGTATGTTCATTCTTATACTGTTTTACAAGACATGGCCTTCTAAGCTGATGTAATCAAACACAACTTTAAGCATTGTACTACAGCAGGTGTTACTTCAGATTTTCTGCTGACATGACTAGATTTGTGAGAAACTTTTCAGAAAAACAACCTGGCCTTGGTGACCAGTACTTAATTTATAAGCATCTATTGTACACTGTTACTTTTCAAGGTACTTTTCTAATACAGATACGAGCAAATGCTGATTGCAGTTCATATTTTCAAGCAGGCTTTGTCCTAATTATCTGTTATTTCTACAGCTGTGTATGTTCTCATAGCACAGCGGAACTTCTTAAGTTTCATACAAGCAGTATTGTTCTATTCATTATTTTCCTAACACAAGCAGAAATCATCTGCTTCTCAGTAAATTTCCAAGGCACAAGCAAGATTTAGCTGAAAGTACAAGGTCAAAAAGCAACTGGAGTTTTTGCAGATTTATGCAGTATGAAATAGAATAAATGTGTTAACTCTTTTAGGCTCTGAATGCACTAAGCATATTACTAATACACACATTAATACATATTTTTCTAACATTTCCCCCCTATTAATACTTTTATTCTACTTTCAAAATAAGCATAAACAGTTTGTTTTCTTCTCCTAACCTCTTCCACTCAGGATTTGCAGTTAAGAGAGTCATTCATTTTAAACTTATGAAAGCATTTTCAGTCTTTTAATAGTTCTTCAGTCTCAGTACTTTGATATAAGGTTTCAGAAACTGACATGTCTATAAGGTCTTTAATCAGTCTTTTCATGCAGGGGATACCACAACAAACACATACTCCCAGTAGGAGCATACCTACACAAATGGCAATCAGGATGTTCATTAGGATGGTACCCCACCCCCCAAACCACTTCTGGAAAAAGTCCATCAGTGGGTTTGGCCCTGGTTTGGTCATGGCTGACACTTGCTGAATCACCTCAAGATGATTGTCTATTTCGTGTTTATGGTCAGGAATATATGAACAGCATTCTTCTTGGATTAAAGCGCACATACCACCTCTCGCCGCTAGGATGAAGTCGAGAGCCATGTGGTTTTGGAGCACTACAGTTCTCATAGCATTCAGTTCACCAGTCACCAATTCAAGAGCAGAAAAAGTTGCGTTGCTCATTACTTCGAGAAGTTTCGACAGTTTTCTCAGCTCCCAGATCAATTTCACTGCTCCATATTCTGGTAATATGCCTGCCCACGATATAACGCTATCACTCAAGTCCATGTGTCAGTCCTTTGCCTAGAGAGTGATGGTCTTTTCAACGCGCATCAATTTGTCCCACTGGATTCACAGGTTTCTTGATGACTTCTCGGACATTTCGAATTTTCCCATGAGGCAAAACTGCAGTGTGTCGTATGGCCGGAACCAGGTAACCCAAAAAACAACTGCCGGACCAATTCTCAGGTAAGCATGTGTATGCCTTTCTGCCACACACAAAATAACAATCCTCTACTTTAGTAGTAACCTTGCTATGAATGTACACTCGCCCTGCATGAAACATTTTTCTATCAATTATAGACAGCTGTTTATAAAGAACAGAATTATGTTTTACTTCATCAAGTGTTTTGTGCATCAATCCAAGAAATGAATCATAGTTTGTATTACAATCAAGATCCACTTTATTACCTTTAGTGTAACATCTATAAGGAACAGTCACATTGCAATTGCTTCAACCCACCTGAACAGTATCATTTTTATAAAAACACACAGTTCCCTTTTGTGGAACAGACAAGTGCAATGCTATTTTATCTTGTGCTGTAATGGTTGAGGTATCATAAATCAAGTTCTCCCAGGTCTCATTGATGCCTAGGGGGACTGTAGTCATTAATAACCCCCCGTATGCTGTCAGCAAAGCTGTGCAAATCCAGCAATTTGAAACATTGAAAGTCTCAGCATGCACATATTTAATTGCCTGGTAAGTGTTAAAGTTTGGATGCCAGTTTATGAGTAACACTTCACATTTATTCAGTTCAGTCTGTGTGGCTGGGAAAAGGAAGGGCCACAGCAAAACGATTATTGTCACTAGTACAGTTAACAGGATGATTATGCAATACTTCTGCGGAAAGGGTTGTTCTGCATTCCTGTTTCTTCTGGACTCTATCATTTTTACTCTTGGCATGTAACAAGATTTTTGTCCAGTTCAAAGTTTTTAACTAACTTACAGTGCATCAGGTGGATCCAAGAGGCTCGTTCCGCTATCTTGACTGCAGTGGGTGTTGACAAAAGTACTTGATATGGGCCTTCCCACTTCGGAGATGTCCAATTCTTTCTGTTAACTACCTTCAGCCAGATCAAAGTTCCAGGGGACACTGCCACTTCTGATGATCTGGTTCATTTTTTATCTGAAACAGAATTTAACTGCAATAAATGTTTAGAATTTAATAACTTACGCATATACTCTGCTAATGTACTATCAGCTTCCTGGTCTGCAGGCATGAGAGATTTCCACTGTGGTATATAATAAGCCCTTCCAAAGAGCTTTTCGAAAGGAGTTAGTCCTTTTGCATTTGGAAAAGTTCTCATGCTCAACACAGTGCCAGGGGCAGACAGTACAGCCAATTTCTCTGTGTTTCTGATATTAACTTTCTTAGCTTACTCTTTAAAATCCCATTATGCCTCTCTACTAGCCCTGCTGATTGCGGGTGATATGCACAATGATTCTTTAAAGAAATTCCGAAATATTTACTTAGCTGTTGTATGGTCTGATTCACAAAGTATGTGCCATTGTCACTGTAGATCCTTTCCGGAATGCCGAATCTAGGGATGATTTTTTTTGACAAGGACTTTGGCCACCGTTGTAGCATCTGGATTTTTAGTTGGAAAGGCTTCCACCCATCTGGAAAACATATCTACAATGACAAGACAATACTTCTTATTTTCACATTTATTCAACTCTATGAAATCCATACAGATAGTATGAAATGGATATGATGGTTTAGGGAAACTCCCTTGCTTGGGCTTTAACACCCCTTGTGCATGATGTTTATTACAAACATGGCATACCGCGCATAATTTTTTAGAGTAATTTGAGAAGCCATATGTCGTGAACACTTGGTTCACCAGCTGTACCATCCCCCTGTTGATTCATGGCTCTGCCCATGGCTCAACAAAGCTGCATATCTAAACAAATTAGATGGCAATATCGGTTTCCTTTCTTTAGAGATGTACAGCCCCTTTTCAAGAATTGCTCCTCGTTTTGCCCATCTTTGTTTTTCAACTTTCGTAGTAAGTGTCTGCATTGTTTTGAACATTTCTAAGTCTAAAATCTCAGAGGGTTGTAATTCAAATGGAATGCTTCTGATGCTGCCTGCTTTGCAGCTGTATCAGCTCTCGCATTACCTTTTGAAATCCTATCCTGTTGCTTGGTATGAGCTACACATTTACAAATAGCTACTTTCTGAGGTAAATGGATAGATTCTAAAAGATCTAAAATAAACTGTGCATGATTAATTGGTTTGCCAGTAGATGTTATCATTCTTCGATTTTTCCACTGTTGGGCAAAAACATGTACAGTAGAAAAAGCGTACTGGCTGTCAGTAAAAATGTTCACACATTTACCCTTTGCTAAGGTACATGCCCGTGTCAAGGCAATCAATTCTGCTGCCTGTGCAAATAAACTGTGTGGCAAAGATTTCACTTCTATAATGTCTGTGTCAGAAACTACTGCATATCCTACTAGGTTCTGTCCTGCAGGACCCCTTTTGCATGAGCTGTCCACGTAGTATGTCACCTCGGCATCATCCAAGGGAACATCCGTAAGATCTTTTCTAGGCAGTGTCTTTTGCTCAGTCACCTGCAGGCAGCTGTGTGGTGTGCCATCTGCAAGGGTTGGGAGCAAGGTAGAAGGGTTCAAAGTCGTACATCGTTCAGTTGTCATGTGAGGTTGGCTCAACAATATAGTTATACAAGAAAGATGCCTAGCAGGGGAAAGATATGCTACCTTTTCTTGTAGTAAAATAATCGCGACTGCATGAGGCACTCTCAATGTGAGAGGGTGGAACAACAATACTGAGGCCAAAGCCTGTACTGCCATTGCAGCTGCAACTACTGCTTGTACACAGTGAGGTAAAGACCGTGCCACTGGGTCCAGTTGTGATGAATAATAAACAATAGGGTGTTGCTTGTCCCCATGCTGGTGTGTTAACACTGACGTCATATAACCTTGCTTACAATCTACAGTTTGGATGATAGTTTGGTAATCCCAAAACTAGTGAGGACGCTATTAACTGTTTCAGTTTGCAGAAGGCAGATTCTGTTTATGGTGTCCATTGTAACAAATCCTGTGCTGCCATAGGCTTTTTATAAATCAAGTTAGTCAGTGGTGCAGATTCCAAGGCATAGTTTGGAATCCAACTCCGACAAAAATTAGAAGGACATCATTTCCTTCTTGGTAGTGGGTTTTGTTGCTTGTAAAATCACTATTTTTCTGTCCTCATCTAATGTCCTACCTTCCTTGGATATTACATATCCTAGGTATTTAACTTGTTTTTTCCAAAGCTGCAGTTTATTTTTGTTTACTTTATGTCCTTCAGTGGCTAAAAATTGTAAATGGTATCTTCTTTACAATCTTGCTGGGTGGGGGCCGCCAGCAGGATATCATCAACACAAAGCAAAATCTGACTACCTCTTGTGAGAATATTGTTGGACTTTCACAATACCCCTGTGGTAGTCGCATATATGTATACCTTTTCCCCTGAAATGTGAATGCAAACCAATGCTGGCTGTCAGGGTGTATCGGTATCGAGAAGAACGCATTGCTGATGTCTACCACAGAAAAATATTTCTGCTGAGGTTTTAAATCATTCAACAGGGTGTGTGGGTCTGGCACCATAGGTGCCCTTTGTATTACTGCGTCATTTCCAGCTTGTAAATCTTGAACCATATGCCACTCCCCATTTTCTTTTTTAACAGGAATTAAGGGTGTTACATGGTGAATCAGGAGATTCCAAAGCTGCTATAATAGGTTTGATTCCTACCTCTGCATCTTTTCTTAAGGGATACTGCCTTTTTTGTGGTCTAAATGCTGACTTTGGCGTAATAGTAACTGGTAGTCCTACATCTGATTTTCCTGTTGACCAGAGAGTTTCTGGTATATTCTGTTCTCTTCCTCCTTCAATAGATCAGCTGTCCTTGCTAGACTGCAAGTGTACAGCTGGGTGGGTCTGAGTTATCCAATTCAACTTCTGCATTTGTATTCCCTGTTCTGACAGTTCTAACTCTGTCTGTTTCTCCCACCTCGTGACTTTTTCTCCCAAGTCTACCCATTTCACATTTTTGTCCTTAGTTAAGCTAACATGTGGTAATCGATTAGATTTGTAAAGTGCAAAGAACTCCTGGGGCAATGAACAGCTGGCTACACTGTTCCTTTCTGTGTCCCAGTACAGATTACGAAATATCAATCTGTTTGCATGGTTTCTAAACAATTCTTGCTCATATTCCTTATCAGGTCCTGGTGTGTTACAATAATACAGAGTACAGTGCAACAAATGCTGTTTATCAATGTCAAGGGAGGGGAACTTGCTGATGGCTACATTCATCAACTCTTTGGTCACTGCCCCTGGACCAGTCGTAACCAAGTCCTGGCTGTACCAATAAAACATTTCACCCTCCGATTGCACTGCAAAGGTATCAATTTATCACTGTGCTTCCATACCCTGCATAGTCGGAACTACTGCTATACCAAATAGCTGCATAAGATCTCGGCCCAAGAGATTTACTGGGCATTTTGCAGAAACAACAATTTTGCTTTTCTGGGTCAATCCTGAAACAGGATCAGTTATCACAATATTATGTCCATTAGCTGCTTTCACTAATATGTAATCAGGTGACTCTGAGTTCTGTGGCAGCTTGGAGGGATGTATCAAGTCACACAAAAATGTGACTTCCCTCCCTTCTACCAGGAGTGTGACTTCTGGTTTTGTGTCTGATAAATAGAGCTCTAAGCTCAATAAAGCCAAATCCAATATTTCATTTTCTTCACTATCCATGACTTCTTGCACTTCCTCTATTTCTTCTGCCACATTCTCTACTCCCTCTATCACATACTCATTTGTCCCTTCTCTGCTATCCCCTACTAGTGATTCCTGACTATCATATAGTCAGTCCTCACCCTCTTTATCCTCCATGGTTGCCTTCTTGTTTTCTTGCAATCCATTGCCAAGTGTCCTTTCTTACCGCATTTAAAACATTCACCCCTTTTCTTTCGCCCTTCAGAGTCCTCTGATTGTTGATCAGATTGTTTGCTTCCCTGGGCATTTCTCTTTCCCTTTTTCCCGGACTGTACTACATGTACTTCTGCTCCATCTTCTACAGAAAATACTTGGGCTTTCTTTTTCTTTTTGCTATTAAAATGCCTTTCGGCATGTCTAGCATATTCAAGCAATGACTGTAATCTGCTTGTACGATGATCTACCATGTGTTTTATAATAAAACTGCCTTTCAAAAATGCATTCTTTAACTGCTGCTCATATGGGGAATCATGTGTCTGGTCTTCAGGAACCTGCATTCCACAATGGTTATTAAAACATTCTAATAGTCTGGCATAATATCGGTCAATAGCTTCACTTTCCTGTTGGATGCATTGATTAATGCAAGTCCAGTCTGCCCTAGGCTTCCATTTCTCAGAGATTCAGTCTGTAAGACCTTTCAATCTGTTGTCTAACTCTGCGCTGCTATGTGGGAGGGGCCTGGTAGGGATTCCAGTCGCCACTAATCATGTGCCAATCTGGTCCCACAATTTGTCTGACTACTTTTTCTACCTCTTCTCCATTTAAATTATAACTCAGCCTCATTCCTTGCAAATCTTCTAAGAACTTTCTAAAATTAACTTTTGGATGGGGAATTCCCTCAGTGGCTTTCAGTCCAGGGTCTATACACTAGAATAGTTGGGCCCTGACCTTCTTGCCCTACCTGAGGATTAGGCACTTCTATAAGTGGGCATATTTCTTCTTCACTCACATATCGTGAATTTCTACCCATTTGATATAACTCAATGTCCCCTTTTGAGTTTTCTGGACCTGGTCTCGATGGGATCTCTAACAAACGGTTTTGCTTTTGTAGTGTCTCTACTCGCAATGACGGCAGAATATCGCAGGGGTGGACTAATTTGTTCACTTGCCTCATATTTTGGTAAGGGAGGCAGAGGGGCTGATGCTATTACTAAATTAGTGTCCTCCTTATCTAAAAACATTGCTTTTGAACTATTACTCTTTTGTTGTTTACTTCCTCAATCCACCTGTGTGCCTGAGGAATTCTAGAATCAGTTTTAAGCTGTTTGACAAGTTTGACAAGTGAGGATTTTTCTAGTTTACCATCAAATTCATACTTATTAACCCATTTTGAGTAATATTTAATATTATCAGCATGCTGTGACTGCATGTATTTTTTGGGACCTTTTTGTACAATTATTACCCATTTTGTTCTACCCTTTGAATTTTTACATGGTACCACGGATATTTTATAGTCTCTTCAGAATGACTGCCTACCTGCTCTGTTTCCCTGATCTATGACAAGACAGTAATCTTTCTGTCCCTGACTTATAAACAAAGTTTCTAACAGACCAAATACAGATCTAGTCCCTGATCTAAAACAGAAAAGAAGGTAGATACACCTTACCTGAGCCTTCGTGATTGATCTCCTGGTTTGAGTAAACCCGTTTGTATGACAATGAGGACTTTTCAAATAAGAAGAACCGATGTGGTTTCTTTTCAAGCCACCTGGCCTGTCTGATCCGAGGCTATGAAGGAAACTTCAAAGACCAATACACGTAAGGTTCAGTTAAGGCACTTTAATTTACTTGCAGCAAGGAGACAAAAACATACAAATACAAGGATTTGTCTAACTACTAACAGGAAGTATGTTCATTCTTATACTGTTTTACAAGACATGGCCTTCTAAGCTGACGTAATCAAACACAACTTTAAGCATTGTGCTACAGCAGGTGTTACTTCAGATTTTCTGCTAACATGACTAGATTTGTGAGAAACTTTTCAGAAAAACAACCTGGCCTTGGTGACCAGTACTTCATTTACAAGTGTCTATTGTACACTGTTACTTTTCAAGGTACTTTTCTAATACAGATATGAGCAAATGCTGATTGCAGTTCATATTTTCAAGCAGGCTTTGTCCTAATTATCTGTTATTTCTACAGCTGTGTATGTTCTCATAGCACAGGAAAAACTTCTCTAAGTTCATACAAGCAGTATTGTTCTATTCATTATTTTCCTAATGCAAGCAGAAATCATCTGCTTCTCAGTAAATTTCCAAGGCACAAGCAAGATTTAGCTGACAGTACAAGGTCAAAAAGCAACTGCAGTTTGTACAGATTTATGCAGTATGAAATAGAATAAATGTGTTAACTCTTTTAGGCTCTGAATGCACTAAGCATATTACTAATACACACATTAATACATATTTTTCTAACAATAAAGTGCTTTCTTTTGTTTAGTGTGCAACAGTACTAAGCTGCATTTGCAAAACAAGCCGCTTTAGCTAAGCCAAATTCCTGAACTACCTTGCTCAACAGTAGTCACTGACATACTTGAGTGGAACAATCAGCATTTCTTGTCATTGGTAAACTCTTATTTGAACTGGTTTGTGACCAATCTGCTACCTAACCTAACATCCAATGCTGTTATTACTAAGATGAAACAACATTTCTCAGTCCATGTTAGTCCACACAAAGCTATTTCTGACCATGGTTCCCAGTTTGCCAGTCAATTGTTTCAGAAATTTGCAAGAGTGGGACTTTATCCATGTTACTAGTAGTCCTGAATACCCACAGTTAAACGTCCTTGCTGAACATGCAGTACAGAGTGCAAAGCAATTACTAGAGAGGTCAAAGCATGACAATACCAATATCTTCTTGAATTTACTTAATCTCAGAAATATACCCTGTGACAACCTACTTGGCTCGCCTGTTCAGACACTTCTATCTAGACAAACCAGGACAACCTTGCCTATCAGTTCTAGTTTGTTGGTGCCTAATGCTAAAAATAACAGAGCAATCAAAGCTCAACTTTTTAAGAAGCGTTCTTCTCAGAAGTCCAGCTATGATAAAACTAGCAGATTTCTTCGTCGTTAAAAGAAGGTGAGACAGTGAGGATGCAAAGAACGAAAAGCCTTGATCGAATTGGTCAGGTGAGAAGTATATGTGCCAAACCAAGCCAGGATCCCACTTAGTGGAATATGAGGGTATAGAATGCAGGGGAAACTGCAGGCATCTTCTTCCTATATCAGAAATGATATCGTAGCATCGTACCTGTGATACAGACTCTAGATCTCCGAGCAACCCTGACAATGTTCATACCAAAGAACATGTCTCAGTATCCATTCCCATTTCTGATGATGTCCCAGTTGTCCCAAAAGTTGAACATTCCTTGAAGACAGTATCTGTTGCTGGATCCAATTCTGCCTTTTCTGTTACACAATCAGGTCATATTTTTAGACCTACCCCCACCCAGATTTACTAACATCCATGTAGGAAGTATGTAGAGCCTACATGGATGTTACCATGTCCATGTATGCGGATCCCTCTTGGTAGCATTCCATGCATATTAATGAAGGTGTGTTACTGAGGGACAGCCTGTATTGAATCAGTGTAGGGAGTGTGTCACTAACTGTGTCCGTAGATGAGTAACACACCCCCTGCACTGTCCAGGTGCCTGATGGCAATAAATTCAAGCGTATAATTTTTGTTTTAAAGTTTATGTGGCATGGTGCTGCACTCAGTGATTGACACATGCCAGACATATAAAAATAGAAACCAGATGCATTTAATTTATGATTCAAAGGTCAGGTTTAAGCATAGCAGAGTGGGTTTGTGCACCATGGCTCAGTGCTTAGCAGTGCTCAAGCATAGCTGAGAGGTATATGTAAAAGTATAGCAGCAGTGTACATATCCACGTAGCCAAGTGGATAGAGTTATGGCCTCTTGTGCAGTAGGTGTGGGGTTTGACTACATGGAAGGAAAATTAATTAATTATTTTCACAAGATAAATTATGCCAATTATTTTTAAATGATGATCTGCTGCACTCAGCTAAGCTCTGCTAAGCCTTGCTGAGCTATGATAAGCACTGCTTAAACATTCTCTGTTTAAAGACTGCTTGACTGCACTTAGCTGGTTTGCACACTGCTAAGCATTGCTAAGCATTTGCAATTCAGCTAAACTGGTTTGCGTGGTGCCAAGTGATACACCACATTTTTAAAAATGGCCCAGTGGTGTGTAAGGGTAGGAAAACAGGCTATATTAAGTCCAACAGTCAAGAACACAGGATAACTTGTTGGAGTTTGAACTGTTCAGGAACTATAGCAGGTGTTGGAGAGGGTGTGCACTTCTGAGCATAGCAGTGGGGCATTCTGGAGACCAGGGTCATGGTTGGACTCCTACTGAAAAATGTGCAAAAGCAACCTTTAAAGCAGGAAAACTGTAGCACCAGGAAAACATCAGTTTGGGACAAGAATGTGATATAAAAGAACTTGAGCAAGAAGGAGTGTATAAATACTTTGGAGATGATTAAGGATCAGCAATAAAACATGAATAAATGTGAATAAAACTCAGTAAGGAATACTTTAGAAGACCTAAATTAATCCTGAGAATAGCATTGATATCTAGAAATATGATCTAAACTATAAATCAATTTGCTCTTCCTGCCCTAACATACAATTTTGGAGTGATTGACTGGCCCCAAAAAGTGTTGGATAGATTAGATATTAAAACAAGAAGGATGCTTCATGCTCACCAAATGATTTATAAAAATCAGAGTATACCAAGCTTATGTATTCCCTGTTCCTAAGGATCGATGGGCCTCCTTGAAATTGATTACATGTATAGATCTGCAATTGTGGGACTCCACATATATCTACTGACCTCACAAGATCCAAATGTAGTGAACGTTTTGAAACATGAGGAGAATAAATCTAAGACGACTTCTCTGCTTAATTTAATAGAAGCATATCAACATCTAGCAGGAATGGAAATCAAACCAGAAGTAGATAAAAACCAGACAGCAACTGAATTTGCCAAAAAAAAAACAAAAGAAAGAGTATAAGGTGAAGGACCAGATGAGAAGGCATGTAAAGTGGAAGAAACACAAATATTTTTATTTATTTTATTTATTTTATTTTACATTTGTTGACCGGGCTAGTCTAGCTGGATATATGTCCATTTTCAGTAGAGGCCCGGGGAGAAAAGCTCCAAGGGTAAATTACAGATATAAAAAAAAACATATAGGAAACAGAGCATAGACATTGTTAAATACAAGTTTACAAAAAAAAGCAGTAAGTAGGGATCATTAATTTAAAAATTGCAAACAAAATATCATGTAAAATTTTTTTTTTTTTTTTTGTCAGAAAGCATACATATAAAGTTACTGTAAGGATAGAGAGGATAGAAGAGGAAGGAGTGAGTTAACCTGGGTTGGTGCAGGAGCATAGCCAGTGATTGTTGAGATGATTTTTTACTTGTTTTTTAAAAAGTGAGAGAGAGCACAAAGATGTGATGTCAGGGTAATTTATTCCACATTTTTCCAACAGAGTTGGAAAAGAGGCAATCTCCAGCAGAATTTTTAGGTTTGGTAATATTTATCAGTAGCTTGTTGGAAGAACATAGATGCTTCAGGTTATTGTAAGGTGAAATGAGGTTTGTGAGTATGGGTGTTTTAGTTGGTTTGTATAGGATTATATGAGCTATTTGGAATTGTTGAAATAGGAGTTGGTTAGGGAGTTCAAGCCAACCTAGTTCTCTTAGGTTCAGGCAGTGGTGAGTTTTAAATGGGGTTCCTGTTGCAAATCGAGCAATATTATGGTAGGATTGTGCTAGTTTATTGATATTGTTTTTGGAGAGGTTAGTGAATAAGGCAGATGCATATAGTAGAGAAGAGGTTAGATGGGATCTGGCTAAGATTGTCTTTGCTTCTGGTGAAAGGAAGGCTTTGATTATGTAAAGGGAACCTATTTTCTTATTAACTAATTTGATAGTATTGTTGATATGCATATCAAAGCTGAGGTTGATGTCAATGGTTTTTCCTAGTAGTTTGGTAGTCGTTTCTGGGAAAATAATGGTGTTGTCAATGGAAGTAAGAGTAAAGTTAAGAGGGGTAGATCTATGGGAAGGTGAGAACAATAGCAGTTTGTTTTTTTTCTTAGGGTTGAGTAGTAGGCAGCGATCAGTGAACCATTGCTCAACAGTAGTAAAAGCTTTTTGTGTGATGGACTGTAGTTCAGTTTGTGTATTGGCAGAGCAGATAATAGTAGAATCGTCAGCATATTGTATGCAGATAGTGTTTGGGATAGCTAGATGGAGGTAATTTATAAAGATAGAAAATAAAAGAGGGCCTAGGATAGAGCCTTGAGGAACTCCCAATGTGATGGGGAGGAGACTAGATAAAGTATTTTTCCAGAGAACTGCTTGCTGACGGTTTTCTAGGTAAGATGTAAACCAAGTTAAGGAAGGAGGATCAAGTGAGAGTGATTTAAGAATATGCAGAAGAAGTTTATGGTTAACCATATCGAAGGCTTTAGATAAGTCTATGAAGACTGAAGATGATAGGATGTAGTTGTTACGGTTACAATTAATGGAGTTGGTAAAGGAGAGTAAGGCTGTAGTTGTACTATGTGAAGGTCTGAATCCATGTTGGCAGTTAGCAAGTAGGTTATTGTGTAGGAGGTGGTTAAGGAGTTGTTTGTGAATACATTTTTCCATAATTTTAGCTATAGGTGATGAGTGCTATAGGACGGAAATTAGAGAGGTCGTTGGACTTACCCCCTTTGTGTAGTGGGATGATATAAGATATCTTCCAAATAGATGGGAAAATTCCTTCCTGTATAGATCTATTTATTAGTATAGAAATGGGATAGGCAATAGTTTTAGCACATATT
The DNA here is from genome assembly GCF_019279795.1 of Protopterus annectens. NCBI lineage: Eukaryota > Metazoa > Chordata > Ceratodontiformes > Protopteridae > Protopterus > Protopterus annectens. Next base: position 887,460,527 of record NC_056745.1, read on the forward strand.
TGCAAGTATTCTGCAGGAAGTTTGTCAGCAGATGGAGTGGTGGGTTTTAGCTTTTGAAGCAGTGATAAGATAAAGGAGGTAGATACAGGTTGCAATTGAAAGGAAGGAGGTAGAGTTAAAGTAGGGAGGGGTAGTTTAGAGGTATCAGGAGACAGATGGCTAGCAAGAGTTTGGATAGTATTAGTAAAAAAGGAATTAAAGTCATTGGCTGTTTGTGTGGGATTTTCTGGGTTGGACCCCTCAGGGGTTGGTGTGATAGACTGGCTAGGGGATAAAAGATTATTGATATATTATTATTATATATGATTATATTATTGATTATAGTTGCAAGTATAGAAAATTTCTGGAAAACCCTCATGCTGATCAAGAACGAACATAGGAATGGTTAAGGAGAGGCAAATTCAAACCAAGAAATGAAAGCTTAATATTGGCAACTCAAGATAGTGGGCTACGTATATGCTGGTTTACAAACTCCATTGAACATGTGGGAGAAGCAGACAAATGTAGGTTTTGTAAAACTGAATTGGAAACAGTCAGCCTTGTTGCTGGTTGCGACATGCTAATCGCAGAAGGACTGTATACTGAAAGGCATTATAATATGGTGAGACTGTTGCACTGGGGATTGTGCAAACATTGTGGTATTGAAGTGCCTGAAAAACACTGGAAGCATAAGCCACAAAGCATCATAGAAAATGATGATGTTTGTATCACATGGGATCCCCCATTACCAAAAGTTCAAAAGATAGATGCTAGAAAACTGGATATAGTGGTCCAAGAAAAGAAGACCAAAGTAGCACTGATCCTTGAAATCACCACATCCAGTGACTATGGTGGTCTTGTGTACCAGGATCTGCAGGCAGAAATGAGAGCAATGTGGAAGAGACACCCAGACAGTTGCAATAGTAGTAGGACAAATGAGTCTTATAAAAAAGAAGTTACAATCATATTTGGATATGTTACCAATCCATGTAGCCCTGTACAAATTGCAGAAGGAGTCATTAATGGACACATTGCGGGTGCTGTGAAGAGCATTACTGGCTGACATCAAAGATTGAAGCAATACTAATTTCATGAACTTTAATTATATTTTGACTTCGGAATGGGGTCCATTCCCATCATGGTATTAGAAACCAAAAAGATTTGGAGAAATTACAAAAGACCATGAACACCAGTTGCCGCAGGGCCAGTTCCAGGGATTGGAGTACAAGGCAGAGGCCTGGGGCCAGCTGGCACATGATCGCACCAGTGCTACAGGTATCCCCTGCACAGGTGAGCAGGTCTGTCACCACTATGATGATCTGAAGCATCAAAAGAGGGGACTTATGGATACCTAGGTCCAGGATGCTCAGGATGGGAATGCCCCACAAGTTTGTGAGTACTGTTAGCATTGTTTTACCAACACTTAATCTGAATGTGTGATAGGTACACATAATGGTGTGCTTCTCTCCCTAAAGCTGCAGAGGAGAGAGCTCATGATCTAGATGCCTACGCAGGGTGCCTGGCCAGGTTGCGTCATGAGTGTGGTGAGTACAGATTAATTTGCAATCTATAGTCAAATACACAAGATAGAGTAATTCATTCACTGCCAGTAGGTACATATAGTACAGATTTGTAATGAATGTTTACATAGGCCTGTACTCCAATAACTGACTACTGCCAACTATAGTGCAATTAAGATTAAAGCATGAAATCTGATAATGTTAATTAAATAAAGTTTCTACTGCAATAATTGTGGAATTATAGCTGTATTGCAACACCTAGATTATATAAACTGTTGTGCAATAAAGACTCGAAAATATACCAATAATTGCATGAAGGCACCTCTAATAAAACTGTGTCATGCAATATGTGTGAAAGTAAGGCTGTTGTTCATGAAATAGAGTATGACATCTGCTCTGAAATAAAAACACAAAGAATACCACTAACTGACTCAAGGTTAGCTAAAAGAGTGTTATGCTAAACTGTAGATTTAGAGCTATACTACAAGATATATGCAGTATGACATTTATTCTGGGCTAACATCTGAAACAATACTAGGAACACCCAAGATATATTGCGTATATCAGGATAGTCTTGTGTTAACTATTGCATTTCAGCTATATGCATTCCTGCTCTGAGGTACGGTGCTGCAGGCAAGTATTAAACTGTAATAGCTGTAGACAGCAAATATATTATGTGCAACTCTGTATGGGTCAGGTAGCCAACCCAATACTCTAATATGGTTTGTACACGTCACAGATATTTCCACCCACTAAGACTTTATTGTGTACACCTGCATTCTATGTATTAATGTACATTTTACCTAATATATCTGTCATGCATGAATCTCATGCATGTGTGTTCAACTGTCACAGCAGTTTTGTATAAAACTGTACTACTATTACCAGGTCATATTTTGTTTATAGGTGAGCTCTAGGCAAATATCAGTCAGTAGTCAGCAGTGGCTCAGTAGCTCCATTTGCTAAATGTGTTGGATGTACATTTTGTCACACACAGACCAGGGTTTGAATCCAGTGACAAGTGCTAATAAATATTACTGAATCAGTTATGTATTGTTAACAGATGTTCTCCTCACAGAAATTACAGGCAAGTGGATGCAGCAGCCCTTATTATGGGTTAATAATTTGTGTGTTTAGATGTAACAGACTATTAACAGCATTGATCAGGAATGTGATAAGATGTCATAAAATAAAGGCAACAAGTAGAATACTAATAAAAGATAATACAATAAATAAAATGTGTAATCTTGGTTTGGCTGTATGCCTAGTGTGTCTGTGAATATTTGCTGATGGTCTAACCCCATGCCTGCCAAGGATGTCATGACAGTTGTTTACTCTCTGTACTGTACACAATACATGTTTCTCACATGTCATGCTATCACATTGCTGTTGCCCAATCCCTCTGTCACAGATCTATCATCAACATGATTATGTCAATAGCACAGTCACACTACATCAGTCCCCAGTACACCTTGGTAATTATATAGGACCACCTGACATGTAATAGTCCTCTGTAGATGTGTACCTGCAGGTGTTACTGCTTGGCTCATACTGTCCCATGTGAATAGCTTGAGAGGTATGTACACGCTACAGCAGTATGGGGCACTGTTATACATAAAGGAAGGGCAGACCCATAGAGTATATAACAGTACTGTTACAAACTATATAGCCTATACTGGTATTAATGGATTGTATTTCTCTCTAGCCCCACCCCTTACCTTCATCATATTTTATTATTGTTATACATTGGTTATGGTTTACTATTAACATATGTAGTTCTCTAAACATTATGTTGGGCCTTGTGTTTTATTATTGTTATGTATTACAATGGTTGCATACTAACATATCTTGTTGAATTACCCATGTTGTTGGCCTTATCCTGTAACTGTTACTGCATGCTGTTACTATACTGACTATTATCTTACTTATTGTTGTGTTCCATATACTATGCAATGTTACATTACTGGGTTATGTACAATGTTCTGGCATGCTGCTATAACTAACTAAATGTTTTGTTCATTACTAACCAATACATATTGAAATACCTCAACACCACAGCTTGACTGGGTAGGCCTGTTGCTGGTGATTCGCCTACCCTATCTCAGCCAGCCGTGGCACTGGGTTCCAGCACGTCAGGGATCCAAGCCAGTGGTGCTCTCTCTGCTGGCCCTGCACCACCTATGGGTGGAACCACCTCAGGAGATTGGGCCCATCCCTCCAGGGAGGGGTGGAGGGGGGTTGTCACCCATGATCAGCTACCAGTGATGGTGCACAGGATAGTTCATCATGGGTATGAGCAATATCTGTGCTGGACTGAGGGCAGACTCCCCAGCCTGGAGGGGCCTGGTGGCCCTGGTGCCCAGCCCCAGAACAGCCCACTTCAGGGCAGTGAAGGAGCAGTGTTGACTGCCCATCGATGGGGAGCTCAGTCACACTGCTGCCATCTGGGGGCACAAGCACCTCTGATTCCACAACACCCTCCCCATCCAAGGTGTTTACCCCCTCATATGTCACACACTGCCACTGTATCCTGCCTTGTCTGTCTTGTCTGTCCGTAAATGCAACCTCTCCTACCCAACCTACCTCCCCACACATACCTATATCCCTTCCCCAACATTCCACTCTCTCCTTAAAAAAAAACAAAGAGCTCCTGTCTCACAAAAAAAATGTCACCCTGTACATAGCTCTCTATTTTGGACATGTTTCCACTAGACACAAGTAATTATTACATTAATTAATGAACACAGTTATGTCACCCTCATCCCTCTATCTGGAGTGTGAGGTTCCAAATTCCAAATTCTGTAAAACCTGTACAGCTGTTGCTGTAATGGAAAGCTATGGTCTTTTCCTACACCCTTCCTGCACCACCCTAACTGCCTTTCAGTATGCCCCCCGCTTGCCCCTATTTGACCACTTACCTATCACCCACTTTTTCTTTTTTTTTAATTTTTAGCATGGGTTTAAGTGGAGCTAAGTGACACTCCATGATGTGGCGTGCTGCACAAACCTGCTTAAAACTGCCATAATTATCTTATGTGTTTCTGACAGTGTTAAGCACATCTGCAAATTACTCACCACTGCCATGTCTTGAACTCTGGCCCTTGTCAATTACAGCACAGTGCATTATCCCACAAGGCCACTCAGCTCTAACTTAACACAGGTCTTTCCAGCAACATATCCTGATTGCCACTGACATGCTGCAAGTACATATAATGGGAAAATTGGCAGTGTACCTGGGACTGTGATGCAGACACTACAGCAGTACACAGCCAAATAAATAATAGTGGATGTACATGAGTCCTGGGATAGCAGGTATAGCTGTCAACTGTACAGACTGTTGTAGAATGTCCACAGTTGTGCCCTCTAGTTTTGGCATGTTTTTTACAAAAACATATATGTCTGCTAAAGTACTGGCAAGTCATTACAGATTGAGGTAAGAAAATCATGACAGATATTTGAGTGTCACATGTCATACCCATCAGAAAACACATGCTAATACAAATCCTGTGTCACAGACTGTATGCCTGCACATATATCTTGCAAATACATCTGCTGTAGTACTGACTCAGTACCTCTGTCTATTAAATTCCTTGCATGCAGTGCATTTTGCCACCTACAGTCCTGGGTTCAAATCCAGTATGTTACACTTCAGTTACATTCTTGTGAATACAGCAAATAATGACTGAGTCATGCAATTTTAATGAAAACAGGTTGCTGCTACTGAATTAACTGCTACCCATGTTAGCAAGTCAAATGCCTTAAGGTAGGGACACACTGCACATATTCATATAGCCTACCTATATGTCACCTACTACTCTCTGACTGGCACTGTTACATAACATATGTCCCTTAAGCACATGCCTCGACTAGACTGTTATGGGTACCCTCACCCTAAATCTGCTGAAATGACAGAGCTGACACTGCTCTCTGTGACACATACAGCTTTCTGTCCTCCAAATTATTTACACTCCCAACTATGAGTCCTAGGCAAAAAGCAGCATCTGCAGCCTGCAACATTTGCAGCTATATGTTAAGCCACCTGCTACAGAACTACCATACCTCACAACCCCCTAGAATAAGGGACCCGCACAACACCCATACATAAAGGGGTGGGAGAAAGGTCAAGCAACAAGGACACGTGTCACAGTCTGCCCCTACAAGCATACAGAGCTGATAGACCAGCAGCTACTGCAGCAGCATACATATTCTGATGGGTATGATGTCTGACACTCACATGTCTCTTCTCCCTTACTGACCTCAGCCCACAATGTTTAACACTGACCTGCCAGATCATCATAAAGTCATTTGACAATGGCCACACAATGGCATGCAAAACTGTGGATATATCTCATAAATCTTAACAGTGGACAGTATTTGAACCTACTCTCTGTAATGCTGTAGTCTCCACACCTCACTAATGTCCATCTGAAAGGCTAAGAAAGGGACCAAGTCCTACATGAAGGCCTTAAATATTGCACTGTTGTGCTATGTCATTGGCTAATGAAAGTGCAACCCAGCTGTTCTGGATACAATTAGCAAGTCTGAGCTATGGATTGGTGCACCGGCAATTACCTGTTAATGAGCATTACCTACAAAAGGTAAGCAGCTGCCTATGGAAAGCAGGTTTGTAACTTGCTTTACCAAGACAGACTGTGATTTAGGAAGCATTTTTCTTGAGGATTTGTTCACAAAAGGATTACATCACTCTACCAGGTATGTAATACAAATCCCCATATAATGGGATGCAGATGGGAGTATGCAGTTATGGGCAACAGGGATTACCACTGTAGGCCTGTAGTACATCTCTGGGAATGACATGTTGGTGATACTTTGGTGTCCAACAGCTACAGGCATGGCTCTCAACTGTTCCTGCTGTGACTTAAATCACAGCTGTGGACCTCTCACTCCCTTCTACAATGGTTGGCTCCTGTGTGAATGCTACTGGATTATGTGCTAGACATATTTACAGTAAATAAGGGTGGACATAGCTGTCATATCACATGATGTACTGTCATTCAGCTCCTCTCAGTCTGTGAATGTCACACAGGAATAGTTCAGACATTGTAAACATGTCCGAGACTGTCCCTGATGTATTCTGGCTAGGTCACTGTTTTATCAACATTTGTATCTCATCACTTGAGAACTAAAGCTAGCATGCCTGGCAACCTCCTACAGATGGAATTCAAGTCATAGCCATTATTAGTGGGGGGACATGGGCCCAACCTCAGTGTTGTGTACATACTGGTCATACAAAATAAGAGTATGAATACAGTAACAGATATTACTGTACTATAACTGTTTTCTGAGGGTTCTGGTGTGTAACAGCCAGATTCTCTACATTTTGAGAACAATCATCAATTATTGTCCAACCGTTTCCCAGACATCCACATGTTTGTGGCAAAAGGACCACATATAGGCACACCTACACATTCCGCAAATATCTGTGTACTGGAGAAGTAGGATGCCTATAGGAAAGATAACCAACAGCTGGTTTGCATTAATGTCTGTCATTGTGGCATGCTGATGTTGCTGGACTGTCTCCATATACTTGTACTAACACACACCGATTTTTCTCACAGTGGCTGCATGATATAGTACTGGGACATTACCCATAGGTGATACACCACAGTTGATAGACTGCAGGGTATGATGTGGGAGGTAGCAGTGGATAGTGCCAGCCAATTTGGATGTGCAGGGTCTGTGCATAGTTGATAGCAATGTATCTGGTCCTGTGATGTGTTCCCCTCTTCTTGTCTTTCAGAAAGGATGTATCGATGGAGGCACCCACTGTTTTCAGATGCTGAAAATAATGTTATCCTGGATGGCCTAAGACTGCATTATAACATTCTGCTCTCCAGGGTTTGCCAGCATAGGGAACAATGTGTAGCACTGTAGGCTGACTTCATCACAGCAGTCAACCAAGTAGGGCTACAGGACAGAACTTATGAGCAGGTCCAACACCAGGCAACATATATGGTCAATGCTGCATGGCAAAGGGCTGCCACTGTGGCCAGGGACCATGCTGCCACTGGTGGAGGGCCTGCTGCACAAAAAACACCCTCAGCCACAGAGGAATTCCTGATGAACCTGGGATCAACCACCACCTCCCAAGCATCCATCACCCCATACATCGTGGAGGTGGGTGCCACAGCATCCACAGCAGAGGAGCATCCAAGTAAACCTCCTGTTTTCAGAACTGTAATACTGTATCAATCATTGTGGCAGCCTCTGCATACCAGTACATGGGTGCCAGGTCTATCTGCACTGGGGGGGGGGGTTAGTTTTAATGCACAGTTGTGCACACATATGCAGAATGTCAGCAATGTAGACAGTGTCACATTACCTACTATACATGTTGATATATGCACATATTATTCTGTAAAAATGCCACATTTGGTATTGCTGACAATACCTCTCCCTCACATTTCCATAGGTATGTCAGGTGTGGCCGGGGTCCAAGATCCTGTACCGGGTAAGTGTGATACTGCTGTTTTATGGATCATATATACCCTAACAATGTTAAGGGCTGCCATTTTGCTGTAGACACAACTGATATGCTTAGCCAGAGTATAATACTTCTAAGTTTCAGTTTTAGAGGGGTTAACTGAAGAGCATTGAATTGGTAATCACAGTTGTGTATTTGCAGGAACAGTAACACATTTGCACTTATTTTTGAAAAGGTCTATGCAGGCTTCTGTACAGGGTGCAATAGTATGCTCAGGATGGGTGCACCATGTTTTAGGTGTAAGTCTATCCCATACACTGAGATATTGTTTATCTCACAGGTGTATAGTAGTGGCAACAGTAACCAGAAGGGCCTGTCTTGTCTATGTATGTTGTAGTCTGCTTGTGTGTTGTGTGTGGGATCAGAAATAAGATGTGGGATGTGTAATGTTGTGGCTCCTCACCTGTATGGGTGTGTGTGTGTGTGTGTGTGTGTGTGTGTGTGTGTGTGTGTGTGTGTGTGTGTGTGTGTGTGTGTGTGTGTGTGTGTGTGTGTGTGTGTGTGTGTGTGGATCATGGAGAGTGGCAAAATGAAACAAAGGCAGTTTTAATATGAGGACACATCCTGTTAGAGAAACAGTCAGAAACAGATGTTTTCTCTCTTGTTCGAGGTTTTATACCCTTGAGTGAGAGTCTCCTGCTTATAACCGATGTACCAAGACTAAAATTAAACAGAGACAGACAGACAGATAGAGCTAATTTTGTTTCCAACAGAGTTAATATTTTTCCTGACAGGGATGTACCTCATAATGGGCACAATGGTAGATCATACAGAAAAAATGAATTTGTTTGCAACAATTCACATTCATTTTTCCCTTAGTGAGTCTCATTGTAACCACAACTCAGGTGCAACTCTGAATTTGGACACTAATAGTTTTTTAGGTACTTCAGTCACATCTTGTATTATGGATTCTAACACCAGGCACTCTGGTTCTGCTGTTACACCACTTTTAATGGATCCTAACACCAGTTATTCTGGTGCTGATGGTATTAACATGAGTGCTCTCGAACAATGAAGCTAACAATATTGTTAGCGCTAACACATCCAGGGAGGTTTTTTTTAAAGGAAAAGAACTTGTTCGACACAAACACAAATCACCAAATGGTAGCATCTGGAGCAAAGAACTGGGAAAGAGGAAAAGCAAGGGGAACATCCAACCGAGACAAATTTGCACCAGGAGCAGTTGCAAATAGACTCCTTGTCTATTCCTACTTATTCAGTGCCTGTTTTACAGTCATTTAGTAGTTCTTTGATTCCAGAAGAGGGTTTGTGTTTTAAGAAACCTAACAACAGTAATTTTGATATTGCCACGGTGGTGCAGTGGTAGCGTTGTTGCCTCACAGCAAGAGGTTCTCCCATTCGATTCTCGGCTAGAGTGCAAGGACTGCCTTCTGTGTGGAGTCTGCATGTCCGCCCCGTGGTTGGGTGGCGTTCAAAAGACATGCGTAAGTGGGCATGCCTTTGTTGAAGGTTGGACGTCGAGCTGGCACCTTGGCGTTCCTGAAAATCTACTGCCAATCATTAGCGGACCAGAGTTCCGCTGTGGTGACCCCTAACCGGGAAAAGCCGAAAGACAAGCAACAACAACAGTAATTCTGACACTTCTTGTGTTAATGATGCTGTAAATCTGAATTTCACTCATTACAACTATGTCCATGATGTTAGTGATAATGGAGAGCATGTTTTACCTGATTCATCTACATTTTATGACAAAAAATGTGTCTTTTTTAGATGCAGGTTTTAAACTCAAGTTCAAAACATGTTAGAAATGTGACCTTTTCTGACACAGGGTTAAACTCAGTTTTCAATCTTTCTAACAAAGAATTAAATATTGACCATCTTAATGTTCTTAGCAGGTGTTAGCTTTCATCCTAGCACAGAGGGCTGACATTTCTAATGCTTTATTGGATCTCAGACTATTTGCTAAGAAACTGAATTTGTAAATCAATTTTGAGAACAAAAATTCTGATTTAGAAGGCACTCAATCCTCCACATGTTCTAATGAAATGGTGTCTCATAGGAATTTTTTAATGTTTCTATTCCTAGGAAAAATAGTTTATACAATCCCCCCTTGCACAACACACTTAGTACTTTTTTAAGGATGTGTGAAGTTGATTGTAGAAATGCCTTATCTACTGAATCTGAAGTTAAATAGTTTAATTTTTCTGCTAATGAGAGTAAAGCTCTTCATGACAACTAATGACTTTAATTTAAGGATTATGAAAGCGGACAAAGGCACGGGGATTGTGCTCATTAACACTGACACCTAAACTCACAAAATTAAAGAGGAACTTAACAAAGATGATTTTTATGAGAAAGTTGATTTGGAAACTGTTTACAGACAGTTTGAACATATAAACACTACAATGAAGGCATTGTTTGATGAACACTGCATTACTAGGGAGAAATATTCTTCCATACAGGCTCCATCTCCTAGCTTGGCTAAATTATTTGGTATCCCCCAAAATACATAAGAACACAGAAAATTCCTCCTTTTAGATTAATAGTTTCAAATAAACGTTCTAAAACTGAAAACATTTCTCATTACATTGATTTCATTTTTAACCCAGTAGTCCAGGCCATCCCTTATTACACCAAGGATTCATGGGATTTCTTGAATCTATTACTTGGGACAGTCCTTGATTTTTCTAATATTACCCTAGTTACTTTGGACATAACAGCTCTTTATACTTGTATCCAACACAAAGAAGTAAGGAATTATATCAGGCATTTTTTATACAAATATGTGAACTTTCATAAAAAGAAAATTGATAACACTGGACACCTTAATATCTCTGGTTTTGGAAAATATTTTTTTTCACTTTGATAAAGACATATACAGACAAGTGAGAGGAGTTGATATGAGGTCAAAAGTGGCCCCAGGATTTGCAAATTTGGCATTGAGTGAATGAGAACTAAATACCCTTATTCTCCTTCCTTCTTTTCACTGTATTAAAATTTACAAGAGATACATTCATGATATTTTTTTGTGTTGGAGGGTAGTGAGGACACCTTACTAAATTTTGTGGACACCTTGAATGAAAGCATTTAGTTTTTACATTTTGTTATTGGTGACAAAGGTAACTCTCTTTCCTTTTAGACATTAATTTGACTTTGAACAAAACTATAGGGTCTTTTTCTTCCAAAGTACACAGAAAAAGCACATTCAGAAATAACTACCTTGATTTTAATAGTCAACATCCTTTCTTTATGAAAAGGAATGTTGTGAGGGGACAATTCATTAGAATCTCGAGATTGACTACTGATGACACTGAATTTGACAAAGAAGTTGACTTCGTAACTAACTTATTTTTACAAAAGAACTATCCCATTAACATGTTGTTTGACATTAGAAGGGACGTCAGATCAAACAGATATGTGACATTCAAGCCTATTCTTAAGTATGGGTCTATTTCTAACAAGAAAAAAGACTTTGGTTGTGACCGAACACTAAGGGCAGGATTCACGAAGCCTCCGTGTAAGAGATACATGGCTTACACAGAGGCTGCAGTTAAACGGTGTGACGTTAGCATGTCATGCATATGCATGAGGGCATGCTGAATCACACCAAAGGCTAACACGGTCCGTGGAAGACAGTAGGGGGCGTGTCCGTAGGCCGAGCCCTGCAAGCGGACACGCCCCCAGAAGAGTAAAATTGCCCAAAGTAAACACCCACGACAGAGGCCATGGAAATGTGAATAAACACAACACAACACATGCCCCCACAGACTATGAACATAAAATATATAAATGAACATCTTATATATTTTTTTTAAATGTAAAGATGTTTGCCCGTGAGTGCGCTCGTTTGCACGGGCGTGCCCATAGCTTAGCCACAGTTAGCAGTCAGTGGAAAAGGATATAAGAACTAAATATGCAAAGTAAGCCAAGAAGCAATAGCGTAGCGGTAGAGACATTGGCTGAAGAGCAGGCATTCATGGTTCGAACCCCCCACAGCATCAACTTTTATCTTTAGTAAAATAAGCACGAAACAAGTCCCTGACAAACATGTACACATATAAAATCATAGTTCATGTAAAATGTAATGAAATAGTCCATTTATTTTGAAGAAATGTGAGATAACAAAATAATAAAAAATGCCAGATGTGCCTATAGCTGAGCTACAGTTTAACAAGGTGAGTGCATCTGCCCGTAGGTGAGCAGTGGTTTAACAGGTGCAAAATGAGGGCCCAAAGGTGAGCAGTGGTTCAACAGGTGCAAAATGAGTGCCCGTAGGTGAGCAGTGGTTTAACATGCTGAAACTGTGTGCCCCTAGCTGAGTTGAGTGTAATATGCGTGCTGATAGCCAAATGAGGCGTAAACCAGCGTACCCCATTTGCGCAGAGCTGCGCACTGCGCCAACAAGTTAACCAATGGGCAACGTTGAGCAAGCCATATCAAAACTGCCTTTACACAGACACACCCCTCAGCCTGTCTAGACAGTCATAAAAAATAAAAAGCAGTGGCCAGTTTCGAACCCAGGATACTATACACCACAGTCAAGGTACTGAACCACTAAGCCATGACAGCAGTACCTATAAATGCAGTAATAGCAAATATATAGGAATGAATACAAAGTGGAGAATGACAAAGCAGGTTTTGTGAGGTTGATACAATTCCAAAATGGCCAATCACAGATACGTGCGGGAAAAAGGACATATATAAGCCCCATAGGCGGGAATACACAGCATAAACAATTGTAGAACTGACTTGCAGCCAGAATGACAGGAGTAGGTGAGGGTAGTTGCTTTTGAACACAGAAGTGGGGCGTTGAGGAGTCCAGATACATGGTCTGGCTCCTAGTCCACAATCATGAGGCCCAACTCATGCAGGGCCAGGTCCTGTGGGGAGCATATAGGGCTGAGGTGTGGGACCGGTTGGCTCATAATCTCACCAGTGCCACAGGGATTCCAAGGACTGGTGAGCAGGTTCGTCACCACCATGTGGACCTAAAGAGACGCAAGCAGGACCAATTGAACCTTTGGATCCAGGAGGCCTGGCAAATGCCCAACGCCCCACTACTGAGTAAGTTACATGTAATTATGTATGTAAGAAATTAAACTAGCTGATATTACGGAGATGTGTATTCCAGTATTACTTCATTTATATTACAGCTGCAGGTGTCTGTTCTGCGAACCACAGAGCCTATGGCGATAGGCTGGTGTGGTTGCACCACCAGGCAGGTCAGTAATCCTCTCCCAGTAACTGTAAAGAAATATAAAAGTATGACAGTTAGCAAAAGAGTGCAGTGTAGTCACTAAGTAATATAATGTGCAAGTAACAAGTGTAAGAGTGTTTGCAAGTATTGCTTGATTACAAAAGTGTGCTGCAGTCTGTAATCCAAACAGAAAAATTAAAATGTCTGAAATAAAGTCTGAAATAAAGATGCCCCACCTGTAATATAATAGTACACAACCAGCAGCAGGCTGAAAAGTACAGCTGCAGAAGATGAGCAAATCACGTGTGAAATATACCCCTGTTGAAATACTGAAACATGACAGAAGTGAGACTGCTGGAAAGGATTGTAATAACTACAGGTAAAACATGTCAATAAAGCCTAGAAGTAAGTACCATCCTGAATAGTAAAATGAAAATAAGTGAGAGAGTGAGAGAAAGTGTTATGAATCCACCAATAAAGTAGTAATAACCCCTGAATAAAGTATACTGCAGTCAGTACAGAATGAAATGCATGTGAGAAGCAAAACCAAACAGCAAAATCTGTTCAAAGTGTTGCTGCAGCTGGAATGTGTATCCCAAAATCTGGATATGTTGCTCTCAGTCTGCAATATGCAGACAGTATGATTGTCTGACATACCAAACATCCACAGTTGTCTATAGATATATAAAGCAAATGTAGCAGGATGATGTAGCTGAACAAAGCCAGATATGAATGTGTATGAGGAACAATAAAATGTATATTGATGTAGCAGTAACAGTCCTATCACCAAATTGAAGTAGTTATCATATAGGAAACTGTAGTTAGAACAGTAGTGTGTATATATGTGCAGCTATTAGAAATGTACAGCATATGTATTGGTATTCGAAGGTGTTAATATTATTTTCTTTTTTTTTCAAATAATATTTTTCTTCACCCCACCCTATAACCACATATAGCCCATTCCACATGAAAATGGTATGTGCAATCACAATTAACACCCCTGGACATTTGTCCTGTTGGGTCATAAATATTTGCATGTCCGTTGATGCATCTGCCCTGTTCATACATCCAAACCTGATGGCCTGTTGCCATCAATCAACCCTGCATGTTGTTGGACTGTGTATTGCTATTCAAATTATGCATGTGTTATGCTCGCTGTTCAATGGTGTGAATATCTGTGTGTTTGGTTAATGGGAATACTAATGCATGCTGTTACAACTAATTGTGAATGGTATTATATGTTACTAACCCAAACTGTCATGACATAATGCAAAACATAGGACGACAGGGAAGGTGGGTTCCAGCGGACCCACCTCTCCCACCTCAGCTCGTGAGTTCACCTGGCACTAGTGCCCAGTCTGGACCCTCCTCCAGTGGCCCTGTGCCACCTGCAGGTGGAAGTGCTGCAGGGGATGGGCCTCGTCCCCCCTCTGCAAGTGTGGCCAGAGGAAAACCACCACTCACCCTCCGTAGCGTCCGGACTGTGGTGCATAAGGAGATCCAGGACTCTGTTCTTTGGCCCCTACGCCAGCTTGAGGCACAGGTGGCACAACTTACGGGCATGCCTGTTGCCCGGCCTACACAGCCCCCAGCACAGCCCCATCCTGGGCAGTGAAGGAACAGTGGCAACTGCCCATGGGTGGGGATATCAGTTTCATTGTTGCCATCTGTGGGCTCATGGGCTCTGGATATCCAAACCTCCGTCCCCATCAATTGTGTAACCCCCCCACATGTGTCATACACCGCCCCTGTATGCGTCTTGTTTGTCTTGTCTGTTGACCTACCCAACCTACCTCCCAGCTATACCGACTTCCTTCACCTGACATACCACTCTCACCTGAAAAAAAAAAGGGCGCTCTGTACCCACAAAAAAATTACGCCCCATACATAGCTGCCCATTCTGCACACATGTCTGCTGGACATGGAAACTATCAATTACAATTGGCTGTACAACAAGTATTATTGTTGTCCTGACACCTCTCTCAGGGGTGGAAGGTTTTAAATGTCACACCAAATTACATACATATGCACAGCTGTTGCTGATGAAGAAATGGGCAGCTTTGGACCTTACCTACATCCCTCCTGCAAATCCCAAGCTTGTTTCCCTACTGTCTTACCCTCTTTGTGACCCCTTTTTCATCACTTTCCTGTCTCCCCATTTTCATTTCTTTCAAAAAAATAGCGCGGGTGTGCGCTAGAGTAAGCACTGTTAAGCGGTTGTAAACGGGTGTGCGCGTGTGTGAGCGGAGCTAAACGCCAGTGTGCATGCGTGTGCTCCGCTCAAACCAGCGCTAACCTGGTTACAACTGCTTAAATGTGCCTTAGTCACTCTGATTGACAGGTCCTGTAGTCAGTTCAAAAGCAAAATAAAATCCCACTGTCAGTCCCGAACCCAGAACCTTGGAAACAGTAGTCTGCATAACCTATCACTAAGCCATGACTCTTATACAAGAGCATTGTGCTAAAATAAATATATCATGTAATAGTAGGAATGAATGTAAAGGGAATATAGGATGTGTAGTACACAAAGCATGTCATTTAGAATTACTGTCAAAACTAGTGGATTTCCATAATAGTAGTGTGTGAACAGAAACAGCCATGCTATTTGGTAGCTAGTAGGTAATAATGTCAGTTAATGTACATATATAAATGTATGTATATTTACATATATATATATATATATATATATATATATATATATATATATATAGTTGTAGGTGTCATTGTGCATACACACTTACTACAGGGAACAGGAGAGAGGAATGGAGAAATGTGAATCTACAACACAGCCTGAATCATGAGAGAGATACTAACCTTTACACTCACAGAACAGTGTCCACAGCATACCAGCATGGTCCCTGCCCTTACAATCTGAAAGGGCAACGCCTATCTCACATACCCTTTTATAGCACTGTCCTGAAATCACAGTGAGAACTGCAATCAGTACACAACTGGCTGCATGCAATTAGCAAATGCTGGCTTACAATTGGTGCAGAGGCCATCACATGGACCTATGCAGATACCTACAAAAGCATCCTGTACTAACACTCCACACATGCAATACATTCATTGCACTGTCTGGAAACAGAGGGAGGGAGAGAGAGACAGACAGAGACAGAGACAGAGAATGAGAGAAAAAAAAATACACACGCTACACACTGAGTCTAAGCTGTCAGCAGTGACAGTAGCAAGCCGTGTCAGCAGCAGCAGGAAGCAGAAGTAGTGGTAACACAACCAGCTGCGACAAACACAGGTAATGTAAAGTAGCAGGTTAATAGTCTGCATACTGTGAACCCTCCAAATGTGTCATAGGTCTGTATCTATAGGTATGTCCATGTGATATGTTGTGTGTACGTAGTTCCACCAAAAGGGGATGACTATACATTACATGTCAGTCAGTGTTAGGCCATGATCCTGGCAGCAGTTGTCTGTGCATTGCCCTCATCAATGGCTGTAGTGACTGCTTAGAAAGGTCAGCCAGGTTCAAAAGGCAGGATCAGCCCATCACAAAGGCAAACTGGCCGGGAACAAGTGTCTGCAGGTACCCAATATCGCTGTATATGCGTCCCATACTGAATAATTCCATAGGTTAGCAGACCAGGCTGGTTATGCTTATGATGCGGTAGTTCCCAGGGTCAGTAGAGGTGCCTCCTTAGTGGTGTGGGACCACTGTTGCTGTATGCCAGTGTTCAGGTACATATCCTGTAGTACGGCCAAAGTTAAATATCAGTCTTATATGCGGTTGTATGTCCTCTTGGAGTGCACGTAGCACACATCCAGGGATACCATCAGGTCACAGTGATGCTGTGTGTTCTGCTTTGCTGAGGGCGGCCCTCACCTGGACATGTGAGATGATAGGGAGGTTACATTCAGCTGTGATAAGTATTTCTACTTGTGGGGGAGAAGGAGGGGGGATATGTGCACCGAACCTGTCTGCAAAAATGTTGCCAATATCTGTGTGTTCGGTAAATGTTATGTAGGTGTGTATTAACTCAGGGCATATCTGAGGCATTTGGTCCATATGTGTAACATAACTGAAGAAGGCCTTGTGGTTATCTATAGTGTTTGTGGCCATTTCCCTCCCAGAGTAGGCCGTGGCCATTGTTATGAGAGCCCGTAGCGTATTACCAGTGCTGACCACAGATGCCTTCCCTTAATGTGAATCTGCTCTGTCCTGCAGTAGCCTCCTGCTATTGTTATACAATCTGCCTCTGGCTGGGGTCCACTGGACAGGATGCCTAACCTTTGTGCATAGGGTCTGGGTTAGAAATGTGTGTGCAAGTTCCATGCAATCTGTGGGATGTCCGTGGTAAGCATTCGCAAAGGGGTCAGCAGTGTGGGTCGTGGCTTCCACTGGCCCAGTGGGCTGCATGGATACCATCTCAGTCCTAACAAGTGAATAACTGTCTAATCATATACATATCAAAGTAGTCTACTGTGCTGGTGGTGGTGGTGGGATATGTATATCCAGGCCGAGTAACTTGTGTCCACATCACACTAGTGGATGGCATTCCACATACAGTACCTTGGTATGAACCCCCAGTGTGAGGTTGTGCATTGGACCTGTCGCAGTGTGCTGACCGATGGGGCATGCTACTATGTTGTATGGAATGTGGCAGGTATTGTTGCACAGGTGTTGGCTGAGCACTGATATCTGGCCATGTACTTGTGTATCCACCACGAGACACACACATGCAACATATGGGAGTAGTAGTATATCACTACACTGGAGTATCATGTATAGTATGTGTGCCATATATTGCTGACATAGTCTGCTGATATCCTGTTTGTGTTCTCTTCCAGGGAGATGTCGCATCAGCGTAATCCCACCTACTCTGCAGCGGAAGATGAGGAGATACACCAGAGCCTGGTGCGAGAGTATGACATACTGTTTTCCCGCACCTGCCAGAATCAGCAGGAGAGGGCTGCACTGTGGCAGGACCTTGTCCGTAGGGTAAACGACACTGGCACGCATAATAGGACATATGAGCAGGTACGACATCACTGCAGTGATTTAATCAGAAATGTCCATCAGCGTGATTCGGATATCCACAGGCAACAGGTTGCTACAGGAGGTGGGGTGGCCACACTTCCCCCCCTCACCAGACTGGAGGGGCTACTCCTAAGTGTTGTGGCTCCAGCCCCAGAACAGCAACAGCAATACACCTGCATCATGATAGAGGCTGGATCCACACAGCAGCATGACATGGAGCATGCAGGTAATATGCCATATGTACACTTGACTGTTCTGTACACTGTTAGTTTATGCATGTGTAAGGTGTGTCCATGGTATGTAGCTGTCAACATAATATGTAATTGTGCATGTGTGATATTGGCAATATCAGCAGCTGCCGTGTGAAAGGCAACTGGTGTACTACTGCACTGTATCATATGCAGTATCAATGGCACAGTTGTGCCCACTGACATTAATCTCCTCATTTCTGCAGGTCCCTCCAGGGTTACAGCAAGGCTCCATGCTGGTGAGTGTGTTTAACAATACCTATAATAGTCCTGATAGTGCTAGTAATACTAGTGTAACTCAGTAGTGCTCTGTGTGTATACTGCGGGGTGTGCATGTGTTCATGTGTGCAGGTGTGCCTGTGTCCACATGTGCATGTGTGCATGTGTGCATGTGTGCCTGTGTCCACGTGTGCATGTGTGCCTGTGTCCACGTGTGCATGTGTGCATGTGTCCACGTGTGCATTTGTGCATGTGTGCATGTGTACACGTGTCCACGTGTGCATGTGTGCCTGTGTGCCTGTGTGCATGTGTGCACGTGTGCACGTGTGCATGTGTGCCTGTGTCCATGTGTGCATGTGTGCATGTGTGCATAAGTGCATCACTGGTAACATTGTGTGGACACTGTAAACTGTGTTTCCTGTCTTCCTCCCACAGGTTCTGGTGCTGCTCTGGTGTCCTGCAGCAGGGAACCTGAATATGGTGCCACAGGTACTGGTAATGATGATATCTGTGTAATGGTACAAGAAGGTGTGTCAGGGTCCGCCATTGGTCAGCCAATTGACAGTACACAGCTGTCAACCCCATCATTGCGCACAGTCATCCTGCCAGTACATCCTTTGTCACCATTGTCCCTAGGTGATGGACAGGATACAGTGGGCATTGACTAGGGTAATGTGGTATCTGTGGCACATGCATCCCCACATAGCAGCCATGGGCAGGGTCCTGCTATGGTACCACACAGACAGTTGCCCATGGGTTCTCGTGGGAGCATCCGTGGGCGTACCCAAAGAGTTCTGTCAACCTCAGCTATGTTTTGGGCTGTCATGCAGGCACAGTCATGTATGGAAAGGTACACCAGACAGGGTCTGAGGGAGCTGAGAGCATGTCGCACAGCCATGACTGACAGTATGCGTGACATCGCGGATGCTATCCGTAATTTCACCAATGTCATAGACAGACGTTGTGGGAACATATTACAGCAGTTCCACAACCAAATGTCCATGAGCCAGGGCAATGGTGGGCGGTTGCGGTGTCGACGTGGCCGTATGCCAGCAACAGCAGCAGCTGGCAGTCGGCGCGGACAACAACAGGCCCGTGCACGCCCCCTATAGTGCCAGCAGCAGCCCCAGCAATGCTGGATGTGTAATGTCATTGGAACGCCCCAGGAGACCACGTGCACGTGGCTCTGGACAGTCCCAACAGGGACCTGTGTCCAGTCAACACACTCCCGCTTCTGATGAAGTACCCAGTCTGGCTTAGTACCGGATATGGTCCGTAGCACCCCTGCCAGGCACAGGTATCGTGTCTGTGCCCACAGACACTGATCTGTATGACCTGCCAGGTGCAGTCTGTGGCTGTCCACAAACCCCTGTATATGGCAGCCATGAGGTGGAACTGTGTGCGTGCATACACACATGCGAAATGTTAACACCTAGGGCTACCACATACACGCACTGCACCAACAGTGCCCCACCCTGTACTGCTGACCCTCACCAACACACATACACACACATGTCAATTGGTGGTATCAGTGGCAGACTCAGGCATACCTAATTCACACTCTGTGCATATGATGAAACTGTGCCACCTCCTGCAATCTCCAAAATCAGTGCAGGAACAGGTAAACACGTTGCTGATGCACAGGGTGTATACATAGAAGTGTATTAGTAGTATCATGTTGGTAACAGTACAGTGTGCTGATATGACTGTGTGTATATCCCAGCATGCCTGATGCAGTAACCGTATGACTGTCCTGAATTGTTATCTGCACCCATAGTACATACCAAAGTGTAACAGCTGCACATAATTGCATACCGGTGGTAAGGATGTCAACAGATAGCCACATACATGGGTAGCACAGGGGGGAAGATAATGCAATTAGTGATATGCAATGATGGACATGTACAGTAATGGTGGCAAGTTGCCCACAACGAGTATGCAATGTGAATGTTTGAGCATGTTGATATGTGTGCAGTACCAGTGTAATCCAAATCACAATTAACTATGACATAATATCAGTTCTACCATGGGCATCTGCGCTGTGCATTCCTGGGTACATGTTGATAGTGCCTACATATTTGCACTGTTACCTACTGTTAGTGTTACCCCTTCTTTGTTGTACAATGGACTACTTCCAGCCCTGCTTACTTTAGCTTTGTTTGCATGCATGTTCGCTTGGGGTTCCCTGGAACACTGCTTCCACCTGCAATGCAGAGTTACAGTGCTTCTGTGGACTCCTAGTGACATCTGCATAGCGTACACGTATGTCAAGTTTACACATGACAGAACATCACTGTCTGCCCTGTTCGCATGTACGTTGCCTGTGACACATTGCACATGTCTTACCTGGCATTTACCCACGTGTGCAGTCATATATGCCAGTGCTATGAAACAGTAGCAGTACACCCACACATACACACCTTCAGTATGTTGTTCCCCATTGGCCCTATGTGTTGGTACTCACCATGGCAATCACACTACTAGGGTAGCATGTGCAAAGGTAACCTGTGAATCACCTCTATGGTCCAGTTGTGGTTTATGTGAGTCATGTGGCAATGTCACAGCTGCCACATGTATGCAGTCAACCATCACCCTTGGCCAGGAACGTACAACACATGTGTGGGATGCCACCACATAGCCAATCTGGGGACTGAGCACTCTAAACCCAGTAATGCCATACCCTGTCAGGTGGCATGTCATACTACAGTGACTACAATACCAGTCAGATATAGACACGCACTGACAGCAAGCTGAACACACTGGGGCATACGTGGGGACTCAGAATAGCATCCTGGCTGAGCATCACACACCTCCGCAGCTGGCACATAAGCATATGTTACGTTGGAACAGAGCACATGCCACACATGGCACACACATCCCATGTGCCACACACTCACAGCCTGTAGGGCTACACAACACACCTGCTACAGATGTGTCTGGTACCTCTCTTGGCCGCTGCAGTGGGGTCCCGCTCAACAGGCTGTACATGGTGAAGGTCACAGTGATATGCCTCTGGGGCACTATGGTCCACCACAAAACACATGCATACAGGTCGGTCAGAGGCATGGACACATATGACTCAGTCATTGACCATGCCACTATGGATGACCTGAGACATACCTCCCTGGACTACATGATAGGGAACATAGAAGGGATCTCTCAGCATGTGGCATGGGCCAGTATGAGCCTGATCTTGGCTGCCATCATACCCTCACCAGGTATGCTACCACTATATGTAGGAAGGGTGTTCTATGTCTACATTCTGCTCAGTCTCCAATGTCATTCATAGGGTATCCACTCGCTGTCAATGTGTGCTTACATGCTAGGGAAGCCACAATGATGTGCGAGGGGCAGCTTGCACGTGACACCCATGGCCCAATGTATATTGGCAAAGCCCCTTGATACACACATACTGCCTTATGCTGCAGGACATGGATTACATAGCCACCTCTGCGGGTATCACACAGGATAGGACACTAACAGTGATGCTACACAACACCAGCAGTGTACACTGCAAGATGCATGCACTGGACACTGTCCTCAGCACGGTGAACTGCAATGTCTGTGCAGTACCAGAGTCCTGATTCACGGCTCACAGGTGCAACCCATCACTGCCAGGTTATACCTCATACCATGCCTATCGTCCCCTACATATGTAACACTGGACAGGGGGGTGGTATCCCAAGGCACCACAGATACACACACCTCCAGGTTGTTGGCACAGCACAAAGCATCAGGGCCTATTCATGTGCAGATAACAGTGTGTCGGATGGCCGTCTGGTTCATAGACTGGCACACACAACCCTCCCATACACAGGAAACCCACCTATCCTCCATAACAACACTGGCAATATGCAAGTCTCAAGAACCGTCTTTATATGGCTGGACTGCATCCAGCCAAACATTGTGCGTGAGCATTACTGTAGCTACAACACACTAGTTGAAGGGTTCCCAGCATGTGGTCACTGAATTGCAGTGGAATGACATATTGCCACTTCCACAACAGGTTGGAACATGCAGCACCTGTACATCGACTACATGTAGACTATATGGCCCAGACCAGATGTGTATCCCCTGCTGTAGATATTTTACCATATACACCCACACTGTATAGACACATACCACATGCAGCCCCTGCACAGTAAGACACAGTCATATTGTTATGCATTGCAAATACCATTTATCCACTCGAGGCATGTGTCAGACATGGTAACTACTGCAGGTCACAGGTATTTATGTGTATGTGTCACACACATGCATCATGTGTGCATTGCCATTGCTGATTTAGGCAATGGCATGCATTGTTATGCACTAAGACCCACACAAGGTCATAATGTGTGACACAACCACACGCGGCAGTTGTGGGTTACCAAAACATACCTATCTGTACTCTGACAATGGTAATGGACCCAGTAGCAGAGCGCACTATTAGCATTACTGGCCAACTAGCCCTATTTGGCTGTGCTGATAGTGTGGTGACATCCCCTGTGTTTACTGGGGGAATATGCAGCATCTGGTGTATTGTCGTATTTGCCAAAAGGATCTGTTCTCTCACACTAGTATTTACACACACCCTACTACCCCCACACACACACACTTGCCATTTGCAGGATTCATACTCCTACCTAACTAAGTCACGACACGTGAGAGAAACGCATTAGCGAAGCACACTATTTGGATTACTAGGAGGTTCCTCTTCTCTGGCTATACTTATAGGGTGCTGACATCATCAGTGTTTTGAAAGGGTAATGTGCATCAGGTAGTGTGATCTCCTGATTGCCAAAACTAACATGTTTTTCATACAGAATTGCACCCACACAAACTCCCCACATCCAAACACACACACACTTGCCATTTGCAGGTTTCAAACCCCTACCTAACTATGTTATGACACTTGAGACTGATGCTGTAGTAGATTGCGCTATTCGGATCACTGTTAGGTGTTTCTTCTCCAGCTGTATGTATAGGGTGCTGACATCATCACTGTTTGGAAAGGGTAATGTGCATCATGTAGTGTGATCTCCTGATTGCAAAAAAGCACATGTTTTTCATACAGAATTGCACACACACAAACTCCCCACATACAAACACACACACACTTGCCATTTTCAGGTTTCAAACTCCTACCTAACTATATTATGACACTTGAGAGAGACGCATTAGCGGAGTGCGCTATTCGAATTACTGGGAGGTTTCCCTTCTCCTGCTGTACATATAGGGTGCTGACATCATCCGTGCTGAGATAGGGGAATGTGCATCCTGTAGAGTGCTTTCACAGTTGCCAAAAGGGACATCTCTCTCACACAGACTTGCACACACACAAACAACCCTCCAAACACACTGGGCAGTTGCTGAATTCAAACCCCTCCCTAACTATGTTATGACACTCTTGACAGACGCATTAGCAGAGTGCGCTATTCGAATTATTGGGAGGTTTCTCTTCTCCTGCTGTACTTATAGGGTGCTGACATCATCCGTGCTGAGATAGGGGAATGTGCATTCTGTAGAGTGCTTTCACTGTTGCCAAAAGGGACATTTCCCTCACACAGACTTGCACACACACTAAACCCCTTCCACACACACTGGGCAGTTGCAGGATTCAAACTCCTACCTAACTATGTTATGACACCTGTGACAGACGCATTAGCGGAGCACGCTATTCAAATTACTGGGAGGTTTTCCTTCTCCTGCTGTACTTATAGGGTGCTGACATCACCCGTGCTGAGATAGGGGAATGTGCATCCTGTAGAGTGCTTTCACAGTTGCCAAAAGGGGCATCTCCCTCACACAGACTAACCTCCCTCCACACACACTGGGCAGTTGCAAGATTCAAACTCTTACCTAACTATGTTATGACACTCTTGACAGACACATAAGCAGAGCGAGCTATTCGAATTACTGGGAGGTTTCCCTTCTCCTGCTGTACTTATAGGGTGCTGTCATCATCCGTGCTGAGATAGGGGAATGTGCATCCTGTAGAGTGAGTTGCCAAAAGGGACATCTTACTCACACATCAACCCCACTCATCCATACACACACACACACACACACATACACACACACACTCAGCAATTGCATGGTTCGAACTCCTACCTACCTATATTATGAGACTTGAGGGAGATGCATTAGCAGAGCATGCTAACCGAATTACTGGGCATCTGGTCTGCACCTGCAGTATTTATAGGGTGCTGACATCTTTATTTCTACAGAGTTATGTACATCTAGTACTACCTGTCAGGTGGGAGATAGCATATATATGCATTTGCAGCCACCTACGTCAGGGTCAGATATGCACATCGCACTGGCAGGTTATGTTCTATACCATGCTTTGTGACCACAGGACCTGTAACACACAACACAACTAGTCCAGAACACCACACCCACATCCAGGACACACACTTAGCTTCCCTGGGAACAGTGCCGGGATATGCAGGTGTTCACATACACCATTCCAGTTGTTAACATCAGGTACAGGCATATTGTGTGTGAGAACTACTCAGGCCTCTACCACTTTACCCTACAGCCACTACAATTTGTGGGTCCATGTGCTATGGCAGAACCACACACCACAGCCACATGGGGGAATACATATTGCACCTGTCCATCTGCAACATGGGTACTCACTGTTCCACATCAGAGGTAGACCACCATTGTTGATATCTGACCATACCCACCTTTCCCTGGACATCCATATCCCATCCCCACCCCCAGGCAAGGTTGTCACTGCACACATACTGTATTTAGCACAAGCAGACTCTACCCTTGTGAAGACTGGGGTGGCCGACTTCAAAGGACCCATGCTGGGGGACTATACTGGCCACTCAGCATAATCCTTGACAATTGCATTCTATGAGCATGTGTATGGTTTGCATTGATCATGCTATCCCACATATACCCATGACTGCTCCACAACAAGACACCTGTCAGGTGTACTCCAGCCATATATGAGCCGTCCAACAGACAGAGTGAGCTAATACATTGCAGAGCTGTAGCCCACAGAGGGAGGACATCTGTGAACAGTTCTGGCATGACACTTCATTCCCACATAATCATCACGACACAGTGTTGACAGAGGAATTGTCCAGACAATGCAGATAGGGCTCCCCTCAGTCTGTTATTGATAGCCACTTACTGTTAGGGATCCTCTGCAACCCTCTTCCAGCACACACCAACAACATGGCTGTGGCTTAGCACATTCAAACCCTGGGATCTCCACTGTGTCCCTGCTTGACAGAGGCACAGCTCACTAGCCTCACACGTTGCCTTATGTGACCTACTTTACAGTGGCACAGTAGCCTACTGTACTGGGGATGCAGATGCCAAGCACACTCTGGCTGAGCTGTCATTCCCTAGGGCAACAAGCCTAGTATTGACCTCTACACCCATATGTTCAATTGTCAGATGCACAATATTTGTTGTGCTGTTCTACTGTTTGCAGGTCTTTATTGCCATAGCATTCCCTGTTCCTATGACCAACTTGTGTATCTGTGGAAGATGTTTGCATATGATGGCGATCCACTATATCACTTATGTCTCTGTAGTCATTTACTGTGTGCACTGGGCAGATTGCTGTGTTGTAGTTGGTTCCTGGAATGACACGCATAAATACCTGATATGTGTGGCCAACTGCTAAACGGAGATATGGCCTAAGTGTGTGAGCATGCCCAGTTCAGCCTTTCCATGGCATGTTGTCTGACATATGCCTCATTTATCAAAGTGTGCGAGCATGCCCAGTGTGAGCTTTCCATATGTTGCACTCTGAAGTCCACCACATATTAGGGTGTGTGTGAACTTCAACAATATCTCACGTTTATGGTTGTGTGTTGGGTGTCATGTTGTGTACTAACTGGCCAACTGCTTCGTGTCTGCCACAACAGGGATTATACTGTGCCTGCAGGGATTGCATGGGATACTTTGTAGACAGTTGTCAACATACTTTCATAATGACCTAACACTGTAGTACCGTATAGTGTACTGGTTCAGTACTTTCACTGTGGTGGACAGTATCCTGGGCTTTAGTCCTATCACTGCTTGACATCTTCATAGTGTGCACAACAGACTGTGTAGAGGCCAGTTGTGCACATATGACCATGTTGCATTATGTTCAGATATGGACTACCTACACCAGGCTCGTCCAACATTGGCAGTGTATTCCACAACATAGGTGGACATTGACAAACACTAGCGATGTTCCCTAGGCCATTTCTGATGCTAGTCACAGGGTGTGTTTGTCCTTCGACAAACATTGTAACTGGAGTTTGCCATGACATATGTCATGGTTGGTATACTGTGCCTCCGTCTACCTCTGACATAACAGTGATACCAAGGGTTAACCTACCATCTCCCATCCACTCATCGGGATTCCTCTTGAGGGGTGTCAATAGGTGACTCTCTGGCTAACCTGTACTGGGAGTCTACTCAAGAGTGGGGGTGCCTTCTGTGTTACGGATCATTCTTTACAGCTTGTCCTATGTATGTCAGTACTGGGGTTCAGGTCTCTCATGTGCATAGCTCACTGCCATTCAGATTGTACAAGGTGCAGCATGTTCATTGATTCCAGGTTGGACAAGGCTTCATACATCAGGCACAGCTTGCCTGTAGCTAGGCAGTATGGCAGTGTGTGGGGCTGCAGTTTGTTTACTCAGGCAACACATGGCATCTGTTCATGCTCTTTGCTACTCCTGGTGGGGTACTGTTGTGGACTTTACAGTTCATGGAAGTGTCTGCTGAGGTATATCCCACAGGGGCTATTGTAGTCAATTGTGACGCTGATGAAGGATGACTGCAGAGCCACAGTGACCTCCCCTTATCTACATCTGACAACCTTCATGATTGGGTGGGTATATGGTATGTTTCTGCGAACACTACTGCCACATGTTTGTCCAGTGCAGGATATCTATCACCTTGTGTCCCCAGGTCTCTCATTACATGTTAGGTACGTAATGGGTTAGCACCTGTGTGGTAATTTGTGGGCACTTACTGTATATCCACGGTGGTTGTCTATCCACTGTTCTGCAATTAGCTTGCTGACATGGCTATGGCTCCAGTTGTCTGTTTGTAGGTGGCCCTTTTGTGGGTTGCTTGTGTCAGCTGGGGGTCGGATATGGTGGGCTGTTTGTACTCCTCTGCATACATGTTCAGTCACAGTCCTTCCATGTTGGCCTATACCTATGGGACATATATACAGAATGGGGGGGCACATGACCAAGCCTTGTGGGATGCCACTCATATTTGCTTTGTAGTCTGACATGGATGCAGCATGTCTGACCATGTCAGTTCTGTCCTCGGTCTGGTTTGCAACCCCTCTACTGACATAGGGGTATATATTTAAGCTGGTGAACATATCCATACTGAACTCGTAGGGTATTGTGTAGAAGCATATGCATGGTCCAGCTACGCTGTGTGGACCACATTGCCCTCATCAATGACCTTAATGACTGCTTCAAATGGGTCAAACATGTTTAGGGGCATGATCTGCTGTTATGACAGCCACACTGTGTGGGGTCCAGAATCAGTAGGTCCACGGTAGCTTTATGTCTGTGGTACATACTGATCCTTTCCATAGCTGTGCAGACCAAGCTTGTCAGGATCCTGGGGTGGTAGTTTGCAGTATCCATTCAGGCAACACCTTTGTTGTGAAGGACCACTGTTGTTGTACACTGCTCTTTGGGTAAATATCCTGTGGTAAGGCTGACATTGGGCAGTTGTGTGATTTGGCATTCCATTATTCTTGGAGTCCATGTTGGCCTCAGCCCAGGGCACCATCACATACCTTTGCTGCTGTGTGTTTTGCTTTGCAGATGATGGCTGTTACCTCAGCATCTGCAATGTCAGGGACCACCAGTCTGCTGGGATAGATATTTTGCATTCTGGGGGGGGGGAGGGGTTTGCACTGCACCTGTCAGGTCGTATGTTGGCAATATGTGTGTGTGTTTGGTATTTTGTTTGTAATATCTGCGTGATTCGGAGTATATCTGTGGATTCCCAACATGGTTCCTACCATCAGTTAAGTAAGCCTTGTGATTCTCCTTAGTGTCCTGTGCAATTTGTATCTTCATAGGTTCATGGGTTCATACTAGGATATCCACCCTAGGGCATTAGTAAGCCAAGCCAGAGTGTGTGTGTCTTTCGCCGCCCCTTGCTATGTGACTATTATGGCCATTTATGATTTTCTTTACTGTGCCTCTGTCTGGTCGTGACACAGTGAAGACCCACAGTATACATGTACAATCATCCATCCACTTGGCAATATTCCTGTTGAGGGGTGTCAGTGAGGGGCTCTGCCTAACATGGATTGGGGTCCTGTTTCTGAGTGTGGGGAGCCTCTGGGTTATGTATCTGTCCCTCCAGCACATCCTATTTCATTATGTGTTGAGGCTGATATCTGTCACTGTCACAGCTCCAATGGTTTTGATTTCCTGTGGTGGAGCATGTCCATTACTCCTGTGTTGGATATGGCCTTGTACAACAGACATGCAATGCCTCTGTGTAGGCAGTCTGTGACTGCATTCAGCTGGGGTGTCTACAGCCAGGCAGCATATGACATATATTTGACACCCTTTATCCTCTTGGTGGGGTACCTTTGAGGTCTTCCGAACCGCTGCAGGTGTCACGTACGGTACATCCCATATGAGTCATTGTACTAGATTATGGGTGTGATAAGGGAACAGTACAGAGGCACAGTGACCTCTGCTGATGTAGATGTGAATCCTTTCATGATACGGTGTCCATTATCGACAATCTTCCTAGCCACATTGGCATTGTGTGTGTCACATGACAGATTACTGTCGACTTATGTCCCTAGGTCCCTGATTACTCCTTGCATACATAATGGTTTACCACCTATGTGGTAATTTGTGAGTACCTTGTCTGGTATTTGGTGGGACATTCATACTGTCCAGTATCTTCAGGATGTCTGGGTGGAGTTCTTGTGTGTGAGAGTGTGGTCTGTCGCATGCTACAGACTGTACAGCAGTTTTGACTACATTTAGGTGCACATGGGTGGTCTCCGCTGCTTTGTGCATTGTCAGTTACCTGGCCGTATGGGTGTCTGTGCTGCATATGGATACTCCCCCACCTTTGATGTTTTGGTCCAGGTGTTGGGGCCATAACGCATGATATGTGGTATAATCTGGTAGTGCTGGTGTGCTATCACTAGGCTTGCAGCAGGCTTCTGTCACTGCACAGACATCGATGTTCTCCATACTGGGAAGTGCCTCAGGGGCATGCATATTGCAGTTTACACATCTGGTATTGGTCAGCATTACCCTTATGTTTCTCACCACTTATGTTTTCTAGGGTGGTGGATAGTCTTTTTGGCCTTGCCTACATACGGCTCTATGGAGGTGGCAAAGGCCTTATCCAGTATCCAGGCACACAGGGGTAACAGGTGCAAGCCATCCCTGGAACAGCAGCATGGCTTGTCATGCATGACATCTCAAGCAGACAGACATTAGACCCTCTTGGACCGACAGCTGTAACTGTGCCACCTGTTAAAGATGATCATTCTGTGTTTGTACTGTGGCATCATTCTTGGTGAGGGTTGAATGATGCACACGGACAGTGTCATACCGGCCTGGGGTGCATACTCAGAGAGCTCATCCATGTCTCTTTTCATGTAGTCCAGGGAGGTACATCTCAGGTCATTCACACTAGCATGGACATTGAGTGCATCATATTTCTGCCTGCTTTGGGGTGACCTGCACTTGTGTTATGTGGCATATTGTGGCAGCCTACAGGCAGCTTACTGTACCCTTTCCATTGTTCAGTCTGGTGAGTGGGACAGCAGTGTGTCTGCCTATACAGACACCTATTACAACTGTATTAGGCATGTTGTTTCTCCTTCTGGCCTGTGACTGTTTGGCACACCAGCTTTGTGTACTATGTGTTGCATGTGCTATGTTTGGAGGTTGTGGTTGCTTGGGATCTGCTTTGGAGGCTTCTGTTGGTGTGGCGTGTTTGTAATTACGGCCTCCGGGAATGTTTTCTGTGTTTATGTGTTTGGTTTACAGTTGTGGTAGGTCTATGTGGGACTGGGTTTGTGGTGTATGTGGTTACCTTCTCCTCCTGACTAGTTTTGACAGTACTGAGTTGGGGGAGCTCAGCTTCTGGTTTGGATACATGGTTGCATCTATCACATATATTTGTATTTAGTGATGGGAGTTGTGGTTGTCTGTGTACTTGGGGCAGGTGTCACATTGCCTCTGGATTCACAGATTCTACTTGTTGTGGCTGGCCTTAGTGGATTGTATGTGTGGAGATATGTTATTGCCATACTACTGATCAGTGATTACTTCCCTTTTTATGTTTGCTCTATCATGTGGTAGCTTCCTCATTGTCTTGCATGGTATGGTAATGGCTGGAGTCCAGCATGCCAGATGCCTGCGTGTATGGCATTGTGTCTTGTTGTTATTTGTGATTGCATACTCCAAGCATTCCTGGCTGTGTTCATGGAATGCCTGTATAACATGCTCTGCGGTGTGTCCCATATTCTGCACTTGCACAGGGCCTTTCGTGGATTCCACATCAGTTTGGAGGGGTGCAACCTATGCTTTACACATGTTTTTCACTGTAGTATTCTGGCCAGGGACTGGGGTCGGGCTGTGTATATCCAGTGTGATTAGTCTATGGTCTGGTCTTACCAGTGAGGGATACACTTCTCATCTTGTCATCCAGTACACATTTTGCTGATTATCACATCCAGTATGCTTACCCCTCTTGTGGGAGTGGTACGTTGTTCCTGGGCATTTTGGTTTATGGATTCTGGGAACTTTTCTCTGACTGTGTTGGTGCTAGTATAATGCTCCCGGTGCATGTCTGGGTATCTTCAGTCAAGCATTATAATGTGGTTTTGAGGGCTTGATATATTCATGTATTCCAACATAGGCCAGGTGCAGCTCCTGGTATTAGGACAGTAGTCTGCAGCAGGATATATACTAGGAGGCAGTTTTAGCCATTGGTATTTGACCATGGCTATTCAATGCTGCTTCTTGTTGTGGTACCAACATGGGGGTGTGGTTATCCTTGACATTTATTGCTAGTCACCCTCCTTTTGTAGCTTGTTCCATGTTTTGTGGCTGTACAGCACAGTATGAGGTGTGACCTGGTAGTGTTAGGGTGCTGATGTGAGCCTTCACCCAGTTTTCTATTACAGGACTGATATCTACATTCTCCATACTGTGTGCGTTTACACTGCACACATCTTGCTGTTTAGACTTCTGGCATTGGGTAGCATTACATCTAGGCTCCTATCCCTTGTGGTACCTATGAAGGTGGGTTTGTGTTTTGAGACTTACCTATTCAGGGCATGCTGTGGGTACTGCCAGCCTTTGCCAGTATCCATGGGGCCTGGACTGACAGGTGCACGCCACCCCTAGCAGGTGGTGCATCATGTCATGCTCCGCATGTCTTCCCAGGCTGGAACACATTGGCTCCCCTTTGACTACCTGCATTACTTCAGCCAGTTATTGCTATTTATCATCCCATCATCATTTTGTGGCTTCATGCTTGGTGAGGGTGGATGTTAGTCAGGGTCCTCAGGTGTGCATATAGTACATGGTGTTACATTACTTAACACATGGCATTCATGCCACAGGTGGTGCTGCAGGGCTGCCTCTGTCGGATGCGCATATTACACTCCCTGTACATGTTTGTGAGCAGGTCATGTCATTTTAGGCATCCCTGTTATTATTTGAGTGAGTCAGAGGGGGTATCATTCCCAAGGTTCCTACTGAGCCAGTGTATGGGCTATGCGTTGCCTCTTTGCCAAGGCAAGGGCATACTGGGCACGCCTCCTTCTGCCTACTGGGGCAGGCTCAGGTTGTTCCTCCTCCGAGTCATGCTCTGCCTGTGATGGCCTTGGCAATGGTGGGGGGCTGTTTGGCCCAGCCCTATGCTGGTCCTGCTGCAGCTGTTTTCGCAAGATCATATTATGTAGCATAGCACATACCATGACAATTTGGGTACATGTAGTTGGTGTGTACTGCAAGGCTCCAACAGATGTGTCTAGACACTGGAACTGTGACTTGAGCAGCCCAAACACATGCTCTATTACATTACGTGTTTGTGCATGTGCCTCATTATGGCGTTCCTGTTCAGGTGTGTGTGCATTTCTGATGGGTGTCATCAGCCACGGCTCCAGTGCATAGCCTGCATCCCCCACTAGGTGTCCTTGTGGGATGTCCCCATTGGCAAATGTCTGGTACAGCTGTGTCAAATGCCAGATGTGGGAATCATGGTAACTCCCAGGGCAGCCAGCACACACATTCATTATTATGCCCTGGGCATCACACACGACCTGGCAGTTGATGGAGGGGAAGCCCCTGCGGTTAATGTAGGCCCTACTCCACTCACTGGCTGGTGCGTTGATGCGTATGTGCGTGCAGTCTATTGCACCTACTACCTCAGGGTATTCTGCTATTTGCTGGAAGAGATGCATATTGCTGGCCAATACCTCACGGGCATTGGGGAAATATACATGATCACCGGCATGTGCTGACATGGCATCCAGGAACTGGTGCAGTACCCTGGAAGCTGATGCCTGTGATATCCCCATCATATCACCAGTTGGTCTCTGGAAGGTACCTGTTGCTAGTATTCTTAGGCCAACACATACCTTGGTTTCCACTGGGATGGGTTCCCCTCTGTTGGTTCTGTGTGTGAGGCGTGGCCTGCACAGCTCAACTATTTGCTGCAGGAGCTCTGTGTCCACTCTATAGAGCTCTACTATCTTCAGCTCATGTAACCCATGGTAGGTGACCCTGGGCATGTACACTCTTCTCCGTCTCCTCACTGTGGGTTGTCTGGCACCATCTGCATTGTCACCACCCTCAGCAAGTCACCTATGTCTCATTATGACAGCTATGGCAGCCCCTAACATTTCTGCTCTGAGTGAAGCTTTTTCAGTTTTCACTTCTATTAGCTTACTCCTGGCTTGCAGTGTCTCTTGAGAGAAACATCCTGCACTGCTGTTTGCAGAGTTTTAAGTGCTGGGCTGGGCTACTATTCTGCCTGTGTAATTGCCTGCTTCTAATTGTTTTCACCTGCTAGCTCCAGCAGTATTCCCTGCTAGCTTCCTACTAATTCTGTTGCTTCCTTTTTCCTTTCTGTTTCCTCAGGGGGGAGCAGCGTGCATACCAGCAGAAATGCGCTCACAGTGGCTTACATGCGCGCACACATGCTTACACGGTTTACAATCGTCTTATTCAGGTTAACACGTGCGCACACCAGCGCAAACAGTGTTACAGGTCTGCCAACAGTCTCCTACATGCTCAGTCTGCCTTACACGTGCACACACTGCCCTACTCGCACTTCATGGCGTGCACACATGCGCATGCATGCCCAGCAAGAAACTTTAGTGTAAGTAACAGTGTACACCTTCCATTTCTTGACTTTCCCAGACTTATCTTGTGGCACTCCTCTTTCCCTGATCTGTGTCTGTCATCTGTCATGTTACACTGACCTCCAATGAACTGCATTTCTTTCTACCATTCCCCCCTGTGATGTCATCTATCTCCTACTCTATTCCTCCCCCTTATGTATCTCTTACACTACTCAGACTGTGCTCATTTGCTATGTGACTGTGAGATTCAGTATCCTAAGCCTCATTTACATGAGATTGCCTACTAATGCTTAGTTACATGTCTTACACTCAGCTTCCCCCCTTAGCAACCACTACACGGTGGCCATGTTGTTTTTGGTCTGCTGGTCCCTGCATTGTCATTCCATGTATTGCATAAAACCCACATTTGTGGGTTTATAACCTTCATTTTTATGTTTTATACAGCGCAGACTGTT
Source organism: Protopterus annectens (assembly GCF_019279795.1). Classification (NCBI taxonomy): domain Eukaryota; kingdom Metazoa; phylum Chordata; order Ceratodontiformes; family Protopteridae; genus Protopterus; species Protopterus annectens. The sequence continues at coordinate 887,494,944 of NC_056745.1, forward strand.
TGCGAGGGGCTGCGCTGGGTTTAAACTTCGGCGATCGCCGAAAAAAAATTATATTTTTATTATTTTTGCATCGGGTTACCTTGCCAATGGCCACATATTTGGCCATTGGCATGCTGCCTGACACATATGCACCCTTTATTTGGAGCTGACATGGCTCCGTTGTGAATTTTGCAGAAACGTACTCAGTTGTCAACTGAGTACATTTCTGCAGCTAAAACGTCTCTTACACGGGCTGGTTTCTGCTTTGTGGATCGCTAATATACCTCATTTGCATACCTTTCGGCTGCAAGTGAGGTATTTAGCATGTCCACGCCCAGTCCATGTAAGAGACATTTTAGCTGGTGTCTTACACGGAGTTTAGGGCTGTTCCTGGATCGCGAGGCTTGCATGGAGTGTTACACGTCTTTTACACTCCGTGCAAGCCTTCGTGAATCCTGCCCTAAGTTTTGCACTTCCTATTTGTAGGGATATGAAGGCTTTAAGGGAGATTGTTGTACTGAAGAATCATTTCTAGTGATTCTAATATTGGTCATTGTTTTGACAAGAATCCAAGCTTTTCTTTTAAAAGGACTAAGAAATTGAGGACATTCTTTGAGAATAGTGATCCTCAGTTTTTATTGTCTCCCTCTTCAGACATGTCTAAACCAGGTAACATGTCTGTTTGCAGCAAATGCGTGTGTTGTGATTTTATTTACACTGGTGATTTCTATAGCAATAACCCACGCCTGGGTGTGGGTAATGCTAGATTTACCCACGGTTGGTGTGGCTTGGTCACGAGGGCGAAGCCTGAGCGACCAAACAAAGACAACCGTGGGTAAATCCAGCATTACCCACACCCAGAAGTGGGTTATTGCTATTTTTAAGAAAAAAAATAATTACTTTTCTTAAATAATGGCATTGTATAATGCTTCCTTGCTGCCCTTCTGCAGCTGTCTGGTATTCTGTGGCAGTTCTAATGTACTGCGCATGCGTATACTTATGCAGTACATCAGAGCTGTGGGCAAAAGCAACGGAGAAAGCAAGATCTCCGTTGCTTTTTACAACCTGTCTCGCTATGCTAAATTAGTTTAACATAGCGTGACAGCTTTAAAAAAAGCAATGGAGAATCTCCGTTGCTTTCTTAAAGCTGTCTCGCTATGTTAAACCCATTTAACATAGCAAGGCAGTTTTGAAAGAAGCAACGGAGAAAGCAAGATCTCTGTTGCTTTTTAAAGTGTCTCACTATGTTAAATGGGTTTAACATAGCGAGATAGCTTTAAAAAAAAGCAATGGAGAATCTCCGTTGCTTTTTTTAAAGCTGTCTCGCCATGTAAAACTCGTTTAACATAGCGAGACAGGTTGTAAAAAGCAACGGAGATCTTGCGTTCTCCGTTGCTGTAAAAAAAAAAAAAAGAGTTATACTAATGGAAAAGTCTGGGCGACCAAACCTTTTTCCATTACTATAACTCTGATTTACAACGTGCATGCTTTGGACTATTAATGGGGGGGTCATTGTATAATATTACTTTTCCCATTGTAATTTAAATGTTGTGCTTGCAAGACATTTTGATTGCAACAGTAATATGGTAGTTTCTTGTGCTGTGTGTTCAACATGTTCATGTTTTTATATTGGCAAGACTAAACACAAATTAAGTGATAGGATTAAAGAACATAATTTCACAATCAGAAATAAGGACCATACTAATGCATTAAGTAAGTGTTGTTTGTACAGGATTTACTAAATTCTCATTTTTTGTTCTTGCACAGATAAAAAAATATTTTCGGGATGCTGGCAGTTTACTGCAGGTGAAAAAGCTTAAATGGCAACTGGAGTTGAATTCTGAATTTTGCCTTGGACTTAATGAAGCTTCTAACCTAAAATGTGCTCTTAAATGGTTTCAGTAATTTTTGCACAACCTACACTTGTTTTATTCTTGATACTAGATCCCCCTCACAGTGTCTTTAGCTGTATATTTATGCATTCACTATTTCATCTGCAAGTGGGGTTCATTTATATTTATGCATTCACTATTTTATCTACAAGTGTGGTTCATTCATTAGTTAATATTCCTTTTACACCCTTATATTTGCTCTTTCATTATGTTAAATGTGTTAACATTCAGCTTGCCTTGATGTCTTTTATTGCTTAAATAACAGGCAAGCTTCTACAGTGATAGTCACAGGACTTGTAATTTATTCATGTATTCATTGTTTTATTGAAGAGTATTGGTTTGTAGACTATTGTAAATATTTTGTTCTTCCTGACAATCACCTATATGTATTGGTTAAATAGATTTTATTAATATTCATTAAGTACACCATGATTTTATATTCCTTTGCTCCTGTAATTTGATTCATCTGATGAAGTTCTGATACATAAAGTACGAAAGCTCATTCCACCTAGTGGGACTTCTGTGTTTTTATTTTAACAGATTTATTTTATTCTTAGAGTATTAGGAAGTTTAATTTTATATATATATATATATATATATATATATATATATATATATATATATATATATATATATACACTGTATACACACACACACATACACACACACACACACACACACACACACACACACACACACACACACACACATATATATATATATATATATATATATATATATATAGATATATATATATAGATATGTGCCACATACTGATAGATAACGGTAATGTCTGAGCAGGATAGGCAAAGACAGATATGTATACATAGCTGTCTGTATGCACTGAGATATTTTCACATCTCAGTTCTTTAGGCAGATGAGGCTTCAGATATGGATGGAATTAGCTAAGTGTAGGAACATGCCCAGTGTGACTGTCAGTACTTGCAAGGTGATTCCAGACCAGACCTACCTGTACCACCATTTGGCTGCTGCTCCTGATTCAACAGTCCACCACCTCCCTGATATTTTGCCCAAGGGATTCCCTGGCTGTGTGCTGAATATAATATATGACCTATAGCAACTTGACTGTACAGATTGTAATAGACTGTACAGAGATTTGTATTGTACGTATGGTACATTTTACAAAACATTGTGATTTTCTGGTACACCAGTGGCAAATCATTATAGACTGATGTCAGGAAATGATGCCAGACATTTGAGTTACTGACTCCATACACACCAGGAAACCCATGCTACTGCATGACCTGTTATTTTCTGCACTTTCTACATTTGTCTGGCTACTAGTATATCCTTCTCCTTATATTTGGGCCTTTGTCCCACTACTGTTTATGGTTTTGTCCAGATTTCTTTCTCTAAGTGGTTGTAGGTATGTTGTGACTGGGGTACTTGATGTAACACCACACACAGGGTTACAATCTTCACACCTCTGACTGTACATGTTTTGCAGGATGTCCAGTGTTCTGCCCCATATGCCTGCTCTGCTCCTCATACAGTTGTGTTTTTCCAGTAATATGCTACTAAATTGAGCCCACTGAATTGTTTTAAGTACTGACACAGTTAAGTGATTTCCTTTACATCCTGCTGCTACTCTGACTTGTTACAACCTGCTCTTATACTAGCCACCTTCTAGGTTCCTTAGAGCATGTATAATGTCTGTAGGATTGGCCCTCTGTCCCTTCATTGTGTCTGGCTTTGTCCAGCTTTCTTGCAATAACAGATTGTGATATATTGACAGTCTGTGGGACTCCTACCATAGGAGTACCTCACATGCAAAAGTTGTAAGTGCAGCCAGCTTTGAACCATGAACACCATCAACCATTCTAATGTACTTAGCCCACTGAGCCATACCAGCCACCAGAAAGTGAACTTTAATTCCTGACACTATCAACAGAAGACAGACATACACTTTGACCCCTGGATATTGTGGAAAATAGAACATGTAGCCAGGTTGCTTGGGATAGCCCTGGGATTGTGGGGTCTGCGGCTATATCTTTGTAAACATACTGTTACTGCAGTTGTATGAGAACACTGCTGTATTGGGGGTTAGGAGACTCTAGTATTGACAGTTGTGCATCTGTCCTATGACATTTCCCCTTGCATACTGCAGTGGGTTTTGCTGCTTTGTGGCCTAATGCATATTATGGGGCAGTCAGTATTGGACAGAGTAAGTTGTCCCACATAGCTGTTAGTTCTCTGCAAGTAGCCCAGTAGCCCCTTACATTCCCTTGCATACATGCAGCAGGTCCATACATGTGCTACCATAGTCTACTACCCCATACATTTTTTGTAAGGAAGAGTGACTTACCTTGTGAATGCAGCAGTTGAGATACCTATGTTTCAGGGCTGACTGTCTGATGCACAGTACACAGCCAATACATGGTAAGTTACAGGTTGTGTGGTGTGGCTGGCATCCTTTTTACTATGTATGTGAATCAGAGTAAGTTGTCAGCCCCTAGGACCCTAGGCTGTCAGTACATGTGCTATGCATAGCCTCTTTGCCAAGGCCAGAGCATACTGGGCATGTCTACATCTGTCTACAGGGACAGCCTCAGGGGGTTCCTCCAAGTCCTCCCATGGGTGTGGCTTTAGGACCTTTGCACTGGTGGGGAACTGTGTGTCCCTTCCCTGTGATGATCCTGCCGCAGTTGTTTCCACAGGATCATATTGTGTAGCATGGCACATACTGTGAACATGTGTACACATGTGGCTGGAGAGTACTGCAGGGCTCCACCAGATATATTGAGGCACCGGAAATGTGACTTGAGCAGCCCAAACATACACTCTATGATGTTCCTGGTTTGTGCATGTGCCTCATTATGGCATTTATCAGTAGGTGTGTGTGTGGATTTCTGATGGGTCTCATCATCCACGGTTCCAGTGCATAGCCCGCATCCCCCAGTAGATGGCCATACGGGATGTCCCCCCTGGCCAACATCTGGTACAGCTATGATGCATGCCAGATATGGGAGTCATAATAACGGCCAGGGCTGCCAAGATACACATTCAAGATATTGCCCTGGGCATTGCACACGACCTGGCAGTTGATGGAATGATACTCCTTGCAGTTGATGTAGACCCTACCCTCCTCACCAGTCGGTGCTTTAATGTATACATAAGTGCAGTCTATGGCACCCAGTACCTCAGGGTACTGTGCTACATGATAGAAGAGATGCATACTGCTGGCCCTGTCCTCAGGGGTGCAGGGTAAATAAATGTGCTCACTGACATGTGCTTGCAGGGCAGCCAAGAACTGGTGGAGAACCCTGGATGCAGATGCCTGTGAGACCCCCATCACATCCCTAGTTGGTCTTTGAAAAGTACCTGTAGTTAGTATTCTAAGGGCTACACATACCTTTGTTTCCACTGGGATGGGTTCCCCCCTGTTTGCTATGGGTCTGAGTTGAAGGCAGCAGAGCTTGGTGATTTCTTGTAGTATGTCCCTGTCCACCCTGTAGTGCTCTACAATCTCCAGCTCATGAAGCTCCTGGAAGGTTACTCTGGGCCTGAACACTCTTTTCCTGCTCAGTCTGGGCCTATTGTCAGCAGCAGCATCATCACTGACCTCAGCATCTAGCACATACAGTTGTAGCAGAGCAGCAGCAGCCCCTAGCATCCTGTCAGTTAAAATTCCCAAGTCTGTACTCCAATGGTGCAGAGTATGGGAGAAAAATCAGATTGCATGGTGTATGCATAATTTATAGTGGTGTACTGCAGATGCAGTCTGTGTGATTGGCTAACTGTGATACATTCCACCTGCCAGGTACATCATTGTGGGGTTTAAATGGCCCAGTGTAAGTAGAACAGGGGTTATCAGTAATTTATACATGATTGGCTTTCACAGGCAATTTCCTGTTTTTTTTTTTTTTTTTAAACTGCCTTCCCTGTTAAGCAGTGTGGTACAGGATGCAAACCCGTGCCACTGGTATAGAAAATGCGAAGCAGTCAATAGACACACTCCCATGAATGGGCACACTCAGCACAGCTCAAACCAGCTAAAATACATGCCTCGCAGCTAAACAAAGCTTAGCAGCACTGGACACAACCCTCTGCTTAGCTGAGCGACATGCCACATAAACGAGCACTGCTGAGCTCCAATCCACTTAAACATATATTGGCACACCCCCTTTTGATCAGCTAGCTCTTCTGTGGACACCAATATGGTTCTGGGGCTACACATATTTTATCTTCAGACACGGTAGCCCATTTTTGCTATTCAGTAACCTCAGCTCATTTGCATACAGATCCATGCACACAATCTGGATACTACACTATTCCAGTGCCTGCCTCCTTAGCAGCCACTGAAATCTACCATTGTACATACTCCATGCAGGGCCCTATAATGCATTATTTTCACATATTTCTTATTTTTAGTTTTTAAACTTTTTAATATATTTTTTTCCATAATGGCACGTTTGCGCACTGTTGCATGCCACGCAAATGTAATATAGGTATTAAAAAAAATTATATTACATTATTTTGCATTATTTTTGGGACACACATGGCATAGTTTTGCACATATCTGTGCCTGCTATGCAATTTCAGACCTTCTAAATGGGCTTTTACTTTCTTGTACATGGAAATTTTCTGTGTACACTTTGGACACAAACACAGGGTCTGCATGACTGCCTACCTGCTTGCTCCAGCACCTTCACTTGCATGCAATTCACCTGCTTATGATGTGATTTGCATACCATGGACACCTCCATGTCCACACACTCATGCACACCCCGCTGCTCTGTTTACTAGATCACACGGCTGCTTACTTCCATGTAGGCTCCATGCCATTATGCCTACATGGAAAAATCACTCCATGTAGGCTTTATTGAATTCCCCCCACAGTGTAAAATGCACAGCAACCTGAACATGATTGTTTTATATGTGTCTAATTTTGTATGATTGCATGTCAAAGAATTAGTTCTGTATAATTACATGTCCAAAAATTATTTCTGTAAATTGCATGTCATTGAATGCTGTGATTTAGTATATGAATCATTTCTCAAAGCGGGAGGATGTAGAACAGAGCATGTGTATGTACCTTTAAGAAGCATTTCCAGATGTAAGCACATGCATATAAATACTGAGCATGTGCAGGCAGCAGTGCCATTTTGAGAGAACAGACAGGGTGTTAACATGTATGATTGTGGTAGCCTGATTATAAGTTTATTTAAGTTTAAGTTACAAAGCCTCATTCCTGACGCGTTTGTGTGTAATAAAGCTGCTTGAAATGAACCCACGAATGTCTGTCTGTTTTATCCTGACCAGACTAGCAACAGGTTTGAATCTCAGTTTGTATTCATAGTGCCAGTTAATAACTATTTGAAATACACATACATGTTTAACAGTATTCTGTACTTATCCATAACTCTCAAATGTACAGATTTTTACAAAATGTCCAGATTTTTTTCCTCATATTTGTATTACTTTTTTTATAAAAGTGCAGTTTTTTTGGCAACTCACTGGCAAATCATTAAATACTGAAGTCAGAAAGTAATGACAGACATTTGAGTTTCAGACTTCATACCCTTCAGAAAATTCATACTAATGCAAAACTTGTTATTGTATCAACTTTCTAAGTTTATAAGAGTAATATTTAAAAATGTTCCCAATTTTTGCGGTTTTGTCCCCCCAATTTTTAAGGCTTTGTCCAGATTTCTTGCTCTAACAGGTGGAGAGGTACTTGAGTTAGGGGGCATGCTCAGTAGAGTGCACTCTATTTTGAACTAAGTTTTTTCCGTTTATCATGGAACATTTTAATGGTCTAAACTCCGCTGTTAAAAGGGTGAAGATATTTTGTGTTCTGAAGTGGCAGGCTCCAGCCATAGCTATGTTGCATGAAACACATCTTTCTCTTACAGAGTCTTCTAAACCATCAAAAGTGGCTTTTCAGTTACTTCCAAGTTTTTCTTTCCAGGATGGGGGGAGAGAAAAGGAGTATGTACTCTTTTGAGCGTTAGTATTCCACCTAATAGTAGAACAAAATCTATCTGTTGTATCTGGCAAATACACAGCCTGTAGGGGATGACCAGATCTTTTCAGAATAACTTTAATCAATATTTGCATCTGCCCAGGTTCAAAGACTGATCAGATAGCAAGAGCTGTTAGGGAAGTAATGCTGCTCAAAGCTATACTCAAAGTACTTGCTAGTAATTGGAATGCTGCATTTTCTCCAGAAGATGCCCATACAGACTCCAGGTTGGGGACCATACCAGCTATAGGAAAATATCGTAAGACCTTATTTTTTGTTGATATCATGGGGTGGGGGGGGTAAGAGTAAAAGAGCCTTCACCTGTTATTTTTATAGGCATCATATTCTCTCAAGAATAGACAAGGTCATGGTATCAACTGAACATAGATATTTAATTTGTGACAAAGTTATGAGACAGAAGGTCTTCTCAGATCACGCTCCTTTATCTTTTTCCATAAATATCAAAGATAGGTATTTAGATAGGGTGCTTAAGTTAGACAAATTCAGTTGTCCCACAGTAGAACTACTCTTAGTTAATTCAACAATATATCCAAACAAGATATTCAGCTGGTTATGAAGAGGGAGACACCCTACAAACTGGGACATGGTCAAAAGGCTTTTGGCTGTAAGGGCACAGAGGTTTTTGAAGTTAAAAAATAAAACACAGTAAACTCTCAGTTAACCGGCACCCATGGGGATTGGTAGATGCTGGATAACTGTAGTTTTTGGTTGCTTGAGAGTTACTGTTAAAATAGGCCTGACTAATACTGTACCCTATACTATTCATTTGGTTTTACTTGTTCTTAGGTTGGGGAGAGAGGGTATTTATTCTTACCTTCATTTTTAAAACTCTAAAAACGTAAGGTATGTTTCTGCGGGGGTGGGGGTGGGAACAGAAAGTGCAACACATGAAAATTGTACTGTATTTATTCAATTTTTTTTTCTGGTTGCTTGAGTTCTGGTTAACTGAGAGTTTACTGTAGTAATATCTACAGATCTATATGGAAAATTGAAGGAAGTCTATGAGATATATTTGGGTCTGATTTATGTTTGGAAGAGGAGAATATGGTAGAATATATTAAAATACAGTATCAATTAGAAAGTATTTATGAAAGACAAGACAGCATATGTTGAGTCCTCTGGTTGAGAGACTTCTGTTTCCCCAAGATCCTTGAAATATGTTGCTGGGTGTCTTAGCAACCTGCAAAAGAACTGATCAGAAGAAATACAGATGCATCTACAGGTCAAATTATGTAGGATCCCAAACAGATACTCCAGGTTTTTAGGGATTTCTTTAGTTCAATATATCAGGAAGATGGTTAATCCTATGCTTAGACAAAGAGCTTGAATTATTTCTCCAGGGTATTGACCTACCTCAATTCATGACACTTCAGGGACAGAGTCCTTTGCCCCCAATTTCTAGGGAGGATGTGGAGGAGGTAATGGCAAAACATAAACAAGGGAAGACTCCAGGGCAAGATGCATTGATTCTTGAAACTTTGCAATCATTGGTTCCAAAGTTTAAGGACAATTTTATTTGGCTTGGCAATCAGATATTATTAGGTGGTCTGTGCCCAAACAGATGGGAGGACACCCTTATTTCACTTATCATAAAGCCAGGGAAGAACCCATTGTCTTCAGCCTTATACTGACTCATTTCAGTCCTGGATGCAGGTTATAAATTATTCTCCCTGATTTTGGCTCATAGACAATAATTAGTTGCCTGCCTTGATTCACTCTGATCAGACAAGATTTATTAAAAGATGACAAATATCTGATAATAATATATTAAAAACACAGTCATTATTAGATGATGCCAAGTTATATCTTAATCCTCTAATGGCAATTAGTTTTGATGCTAAGAAGGTATTTGACCAGGGTAACTGTAAATACTTAATGGTGATGCATTCTTGTTTTGGTTTCTGGTCAAATTTATACAGTTGATACAAAATTTATATGATGGGGCTACTTCTGGGATAAAACAGGAGGAATTCTCTCTCTGTCATTCAATACATTAAGAGGCACTAGGCAGGGGTGTCTCCTGTTTCCACTCTTCTTTGCCTTCTTGGTGGAGCCATTGACAGGAAAGATGCAGCATCAAATAATTCTGAGATATTGCTGGGGCAATATATTAGCTCCACCATTTCTTTATATGTAGATTGCTCGTTATTCTATTTAGGGGATCCCAAATCGTCAGATAGACCTACTTATTTCCATCATAGATTAATTTAGCATGATATTGGGATATTGACGTATTAACTATGAGATCCTTCATACACTTACAGAAAGATTTTCTGTTTTAGTTACCTAACCTTCCATTAGATATTTAGGAATCAGTCATACCCCCCAGTTTCCATGATAACATGTATTTGGGATATGATCAGTTAGGCAGACTATGCCACTAAACATTGGTGCAATGGAGAGCTTTAAAACCAGAGTTTTAGCAGAGAATCTCTGCAGTCAGGATGGTCAGTCTATTACGATTTTTGTATTTTGTGCAGGCTATCCCTGGCTCCCCACCTATGCAGTTTTTTTATGTGCATAACAAAGCAACTCTCCACTTTTGTATGGAAAAACAAACATCATAGGGTGCATTGGAATATTTTCAAGGCACAATACCTCTCAACTTCTTAGTGCCAGAAATGTGGACAAAGCCTATAATAATAGGGAGACAAAGGTGAAAAATAGGGATACATTTTAAACACTGCTCCTAGAAACATAGAAAGTTCCAATAGTAACAGGATCTCTGTAAGCATGCATTTCCGAAGGATATGGAGTCAGAAACTCAAATGTATGTCATTATTTATTGACTTCAATTGTTAGTGATTTCCAGAAAACCACAAATTTGATGACCAACAATATGAGGCAAAAATATGGACATTCTGCTAACATCTGAACAGTTGAGAGGTATGCAGACAATGGCCCCAGGATGGGAGTTCTGGACCTTAAGTTATATTTCCAAGCAGTAGTTCTGAAGATCCTTAAAATATTTTGAATCCTGGATATTCTGCTAGCTGGAATGAAATTATATTATACCATATATCCTATACATAGCTAGATGGTATTCACAATATGCTTTTTCTCCAGAGGTCATTGCTAATTGAGCAGACATTATGTAACACCAGGCAGCATTTGAGGGGCTTGCATATTAAAGATTGGGTAGAAGTAATCCACCCTATTAATAATATCCCATCCAGAAATCTGGAAATGAAGAGTTTAAAACCTGGGTAGATAAATACATTTCATGGGTTACATTGTGAGCAGCTGACAGATCAGAAGTTCAGGAGTTGGAAAACTTTTAAGAAACCTAGCAGGTGCCAGATAGGGATATTTTAAAATATAAAATAGTGTGGACAGGCAAAGCTCTGAGGATAGGTAAAGATTCAGAACAGCAGCAACTACCAGTTGCAACTTGGTGACTAAGAGTGGGAACTGTGAATATCAAGGAAAAGAGAATGATAGGCAATATATACCTCATGTTCCTATGTTATCAACATAAAGAGTTTGTTAAAACTCACAAAGACTTAGAGAAATAATTAAATCTGTTACATAGAAAAAATTTTGGTGTAAGGTATGCTACAATTTCACAAAAACATATATTTTTTGGATAACAGTTTATATACAAAATGTTTTACATCACAGAATGGTTGTTCAAAATGTGGACTCCCTTTGCTAGAGATGTGAGGACCCTTTTCTAGGGACCTGGAGTAATGTTTTTCTGGGATGCCTCAAACTAGAACATTTCCATCTTCAGTTGCTGGACCTTATCGGCAAACATCTTCCTGATAGACATCTCTCTTTATCCAGTTTACTAATTCCATCTGAATGGTACCTGAAGAGAAGGCCTTTATCAGATTGGAGCTTACTGAATGCTATATCTTTGCTATACAAAAAATGTATTATAGGATAGTAGAAGAATCCAGATCCTCCCAAGTTACAGTAACTAACTGGGTTAGTTAATTAGTTGTGCAAGACAGAACTGAAACCCAGTTATAGAAGAGAAGGCCATTTATTAAAAAATGGGATACATTGATTAACTTAATGGGGATACAAGTATGATGATTGATACATTTTTGACATTTTATATGATCTGATTTAGGGCATGAGTGTTGTCGATATTGCCATTATAGTCTGGTATAGAAAATTGATTTACTAAGTAATAAAATCATCCAAAATGATGAGTTAATACAGTCCTGCAGCTTTTACTTATTCGATTCTAATGTAAGACACAGATCTGCTCTGTTTATACATTATTGGGTACTGTTATGTTTTTTGGCATGATGACGTTCATATTGTTTTCTTTTTTTCCCTTCCTGCTTTATTATGTAATTGTTTTTACAATTTTATGACTGTGGGTAGCTAGAAACCATCTTTGACTATTTGAGAGAACATTTTTAAGATGATTGATCCATTGATCTATAGTGATCATTCCTGTTTAGGTTTATGTAATTCTTAAATGTTCTTGGTGTAATGTAATATTTTATTAAGTGTGGCTTGAAATAATGCCAGAGATGAAGGTGGGAGTATAAATATCATAGCTATTTCAGTTTTTGTATGTCCACTGAACATTATTTTGAGTTGTAGCCATTTACGATAAGAATGAGAGGGTGTTAGTTTTTGACAAAAGTGTGGGAGACTTTCTGGATAAGTAGTAGTATCACCCCTGTCCTTTTCCAGTTATCTTTAGACAAACAGAATTTTTTTTCAAAACTTTATTCAACAAATATAATGCTCCATAACACATTAACATGCTAGTAGATTCTAGACACAACAAATATCCATTGAAATCACATATGAGCAGGAGTGACCCCACACAGTACACAAACACAATTCATAGTGCAAGGAACATTCAGACAGCAGTTAACTGTTTAAACAGACTGAGAAATGACTATCTTAGAGATTTATCCAGGAGTGGGTAGTTAGATTAGCACTTATTAAATGTCTAAAGCATCCACTTCATGTTTGACAGGCTTGCACTAAGGATTGCCACTGTAGAGCAGTCTTCCAAAACTGTGTAAGTGAGGATGCCAAACTAGGCAATTACCCAAAGCCCCCCCCTCCTTAGATTGTACTTTACACATCCATTATTTATAATTCCTGTTGAATAATTTATTTGGTGTATCCCGTTTGCATGCAATATATGCCCTTACTATTGATGTCACTTTTAATAGTCGTAGCCTATATTCAGGACCTAAATTATTTAAAGAAACATCAGTCAAAGAAAGAAAGATAGTGTACTGAAACAACACTTGGACATCCAGTAGATTGTTTATTACCTTCTTCAGTTGGGCCCACAATCAAGTGGACAAGTGAGCATTTCCAAACACGTGTGTATTAGGTTTAAAGGGTCCTTTTGACATGCTGGGCATATATGCTACAATTGTGTTAATTCTTGCTGTTCTCTCCCTTTTAACCGGTATCCTCCCATCCTGAAGAAAAGTCATTTTTGCAGATGTAGGGCCATATTTTGGAACTAACTATTACATTTTGCAGGTGATTAAAGGTATTGATATTGCACTGGTGATCCAGTTCTCAGTATTATTAAAAAACTTGTCTTTGGCCTGAGTGTGTCCTTCCTTAGAAAAATATGTCATCTTTATGGTGGCATTGTAGGTATCCCTCTGAGAACTGGAGTTTCCTAATGCTAATATAGGAAGAGGCTTTAGCCCAAATGTATGTTTTAGAGGGGACCTCAGCACCGCATGATTGATGGTTAAGTATTTCCAGTGGTCTTCTGCATTGTTGTTATAAATATTGAAAAGAAGCAAAAACTTTCTTATCATCAATTATTTGCTTAAAGTCCTTTATCCAGTGTATATGTTTCCTACCTGTCAGCCCTTATAGACTGACCCCTAAAAATGGAGGCATCCACAGAGCATGACTAAGGGGGATGAACTTAGTTAAATATTTAATGGCCTTCCATGTCACTAATAAGTAACCTAACACTTTTGGCAGGCATTTGTCATACCAAAATCTTCATATGGACTCATCTCTAAGCATTTTAACCTAACTCTTCAGCCTATTGTGGTTAAGCAAGTGGTGAGTGGTGAAACCCATATTATATAGATGCCAGCCTGGTACCATTAGATCCAAGTGCTTTTGTGGTGAACCCTTCCCCTGCCCTTATTCCACAGGTTTGAAAAGAATAAGGTGTTGATCTTTTCATGCTATGTATTATTATGTTTTCCTGAAATATGACAGTAAAGGTTGTATAACTGAGGAGCTACAGACATGTTAATAAGACTTATTCTCTCCATTAACTGCAAATGGAGCTTATAACAAAATTGCTTTCATAAAAATGCTTTCTTCCATAGCAATTCTAGATGGCTTGCTATCATATAGTCGACAGGCAAAACAAATTCCTACCTTAAATGTCAACTAAAATGTTCGACTCAGAATGTCGAGAAGCTCAGAATGCCACTGTGATGCCCCTGTACTGGGCCAGTAATCAAGGATCCTCAGTCCTCACCACTAACACCAGTGACGTGCACATTGGGAGGATGACAAGTACACACACAGTAAAGTACAATTTCCCTTAAGAGCACACAGAGATCACAGCCAGTCTGTGGCTGGTTGCTCTCTTTCTCTCCCGATCCCCAAAATGACTCCCCACTGGCGCAGTTATAGGGTTAAGGTCTCAGCCAAGTGGTCAAGCCATAACCTCTAGCACCATCTCTGTCCATCTAGTGCTTCATGCCCCTGTCCAAGTAGCTGACACACACACAGTTTGAGATTTGATTTATATACAAATACACAGACAAATACACAGACACTCCTGGGGAAGGCTGGCACTGGTTTACTAGCTATGCCCCCTTCTGCCCAGACTATATGGTAGTACCAGCTGCCACCAACCACCCTTTATCAGCCACTATAAGGCCCTTCCCAAAGGTTGACCAGTTCTACTGTGTAATGTTAGTGTTATCCAAAACCCTTGAAACCTGTAATTATTTCTGTTTCCTGATAATAGAAAGAATCCCCTAGCTGTAGACATTCTGTTTCTTTGCATTAACTAACTAACTTTATAGGACAGTCATAAACAATTTCAACTTATTTTGTCAGAGTTTTGCAAGTTAACTCTGTATGTTCCAACTTATACCATGAAAACATACATTTGCACAGGAATATAGTGTACACACATTTCTGTTCTTTTCCAGCAGGGTACACCATGGTTACAATTGTAAGACAAGCATACAAATCATATTACTATTCACAAATAACATAGAATTATTTACAAAATTCCAGCTAGTTGGGCAGACAGCCTTCACAGCCACAAACACACCTCCTGTTGTGAATTCGACCTTTCTTGACATCCATAGACTACAGTCCGACACTGCACATCACATGACATGAATATTTTGCAGGGGGGCAAGCCCTCTTGTGCCCCCACACACACACACACTGGGGGGCTGCTCCCCACACACCCCCTGCTAATTATATAATCCAACTCTGAGATTGCACAATAGTGGAGAAAAGGGTAAACTCCCCGATCCCCACTGTACCGAGATCTATAGTTACAAGATTGTCCTCATATGTGTGAATGCACTGTTCATTCACTGAACTGGGACTCACCCAGCTGAAGGTTTGGCAACACGGGTCCAGCCAACAGTAATTCAACATCCCATCTGTGCCGAACCTTCATTTGCAATTGTGAATGTAAACCATATATATATATATATATATATATATATATATATATATATATATATATATATATATATATATATATATATATGTATGTATGGATCTAGGACTAATTACCGAAGACACAATTAATTGAAACTGAAACGGCCAAGCACACTTTTGCGAAAGAAGACATTGTTGTATTGTTTGTGAAAAATGGGTCTATGGGTGGTTACTGCTTTAAAAAATATGGTGAGAAGTTCAATAATGTCACAGGATGTGATGTGGTTTTATCTATTTAAATTTCTTTGAATGTTATCATGCTTAATCTGAAGAAGTCTTTTGGCTCTACAGCCAATGAAAGCGCTCAAATAAAGTGATTTTGTGGACACCTGCGCGCTGTATTGCTGTTACCTGGTTCTACAGTTTTGGTGTTTGTCATTGTGTTTTTCAAGTCTTGGAGTTAGAACAAGAGGCAAAGGCGGACACCAACACTGGAGGTTCCTTTCAGGAGTTGGCAACATCAATAGGGAACCTTGCAACACTCATTGGAATGTTGATCAAACAATTTTCTGGGGTTGGTAAATCCCTTATTCCAGGTCTGACAACTTTTGGGATCAGTAGCATCAACAACACAAGTGCTACGGTCGACACTATGGATGTACTTACAAATTTGATTCCTCCTGGGCAAGACAGTCCAGTTTCCATAACAGCAACACAAAATGAAGCTTCTGTTGGTTCTGGAACACTAAGAGGCAATCCTACTACTGCCAGCAGGAGTGGTAGTTAACAACGAGACGGTCTTACTCATTTTTGCTTCAACGAATGATTACAGGAGGGAACTAACAGTAGTTTTGCTCTATCTAACCACAGTACTAATTATGGGACACTTGATAAACAATTAAAAATCCCTGAACATGAAGTTTTAAAGCTGCGGAAGCTGGAGGGTGAAAATTGTTACCTAAAAGAATGCCTATGAAGGGAACAAGTCCCAAAAGGTTTACGATCTTGGAAATATCCCACTGGCCTGGTAAATGGGTTGGATTTACACAAAGAACTTATTTCCATGTTCAACCGACATGGCTGTGAACTGTTAGAACTTTTGGTAAGAAACAATGAAAAGAGAACTAATGTACTTAAAACGAAAGTAGATGTATTGAATGACATAATTAATAATGATCTCTGTTTTAATTTTAAAGCTAATGAATACTGGGCAGTGTTTGTAAATATTGATAAAACAATTTTAGCAATTAAAAATAAGAAAGCAATGAAATTGAATAGGGACAGCAACACATATGAATGGGGGACAGCATATCTCCTTCCTAGTAGCAATTGGAGGCATGTTGTCGATGATGGTGTGAACATTGATTTTGTTGAAAGTGAAACTACCGAAGTCGCTGAAGTTAGCAATAATCATGACCAAGTGGTCCCTTTAGAGGAACTTTGAGGAGGTCCCAATGCCTTCTGAACCAAAGACAATGGGGAGGGGGTTTCCACAATGGGTAGAGGATGGACAACTTGAATTACCAGAGCTCCCATCCACAGAAAGGGAGACCCCAATGGGCAGGGGAGTAGGAGCGAGATGGTAAGTGAAGATGGGGAGCAGAAATGAACCATAACTATGTCATTACAAATGCACATGGAGATTTTAAAAATTTCAATTTAAGTACTGCTGGAATTACACAAGAGTGGGCTGACTTGCTTCAAAAGGGGCTTAACTTCATCCCAGTCAGGAGACCAAAAATAGAGAACTCTTTATTAGATTTAAAAGTTTTTGTCAGGGAATTAAATTTGCGACTTTATTTTGACACCAATATACAATTTGGCCATTCTGAGATATGTAAAAAAACAACACCTTCAACCCTCCCCTGTATCCTATGTAACACGTATTTGAATGCTTATGTGCTACTCAGATTAGACAGGCTTATGGAAGACAGAGGTTCCCTTTCTCCAAATCTATCCAGAGAAGAGGAAAATCTATTACATAGTATCATGGGGGACAAAAGTATTCGACTTATGAAACCTGACAAGGGGGTGGTCTTGTGGCCATGGATCAGTGAGTGTATATTGAGAAAATGTTAACTCACTTATATAGTGAAATATATATGAGGAGGTTTCTGTTAACCAACAAAATATTGCATACAGGAATATTGATATCACATTAAATGACCTCCTACTTGACAACCAGATCACCATTTCTGAGTTGAACTTTAGGCAACAGGACAACCCAAGGACCCCCATGATATTTGGGATTCCCAAGATCCATAAGTCTATCACAGACCCCCCCAAGACCTACAGTTGATGCAAAAGCATCAAAAACATTTTCATTGGTGAAATTTATCGACTTAAACCTTAAAGGGGTCATGAATAATTGTTCCCATATTTTAAAAGATGCATGAGACTGTCTTAGGAAAATAGAGGAAAATCTATATTCTGATCAGTTAATTCTGACCACAATAGACATTAAGGATTTATTCATCGTGATCCCCCACAAGGAGGGCATTATGATGTTTTATGACTTCCTATGTGGACACACTAGCATTAGTCACTCAAGAATCTTGATGTACAGGACCATAATGGACCTCATTCTCAAAAATAGTTGTATTCTTTTTGAAGGTCAATTATTCAAGCAAAATTGAGGTGTGGCCATGGGTGGGCATCATGTGCCCCCTTATTCGCTAATGTGGTCCTTGCACAGTGGGAAAAGTCCTTGGTATTCAGGTGTGGACATTTTAGACACTGTAAGTTCTATGGCCGTTACCTTGATGACATACTTATCTTCTGGGATGGCATGTATGATGAATTACAGGAATTCTCTGAGTTTTTAAATTCCAGTACAAGTTTCTTGCAATTCACAATGGAAACCAACAAAGAGAGGATACACTTCCTTGATATCACCATAGCTAAAGATAGGGAGAAGCACACATTCACATCCTCCTTATATCGGAAGCCAACATACTCTAACTCCCTTTTGCACTTTAATAGTGGGCACCCCTTACACCAAAAGAGATCTTTGGTGAAGGGGCAGGGGGTTAGGTTGGCTAGGATTAGTGACTACCAGACATTTTTGGATGAAGTGAACATATTACAAGATATGTTAATAAAACGAGGGTACCCGAAACAGTTCATGGAACCTATACTGAATGAGGTGATAAATAAGAGGCTGGAAGAGTACCTTTTCCCATTGTTAGGAAAAATAGCCCAGGTAGAAAGGAGAGGGACAGAAGATGGTCCTGGGTCTAGAAGTGAAAAGCCATTTGAGGCTGCATTGGCACTATCATTTAATCCCCTTTATGGGAGAATAAAAGACAATCAACCAGAACTGGGTATTGTTTGATTGTGACCAGCACTATAAAAGTAAGCTGGGTGACAAACTATTGATTGTGTACAAAATGGACAAGTCAATCAAGAATTTACTAAAAACAAGTTCCTCAGGCAAGATAAAACGTTGCATGAGGAAATATGGCCAGTGTACACAATGCCCTTATATTATAGAAAATGAAGTAATAAATATTTGGGGTATGGAATGGCATTCCTTAAACAAAGGCTAAATTGTACTAGTAAATGTGTGATATATGTGGCTATCTGCCAGCAGTGTCAACAATTTTACATAGGGAAAACAATTAACAGCCTTAATAAATCCTTAATAAATAGATCTATCAACATTGGTATGACATCAAAAAGAAAAACATCAAAAATGCTCTGTGGAAACACATGATGGAGTTCGCTGAACACATTTTTCATTTAGTGCCCTAGAACAAGTGTGTAATAAGGGAAGGGGGGGGCCTGATGGATTTACTTCTTAAATATAAGGAGCTTGTGTGGCAGCTTAAGTGTAATGCCACTTACCCACCAGGGCTTAATGAAATGGTGTCTGTTTCTAGCTATTTAAAATTAAAAGCGGATTTTCACACGTGAGTCAATGCATGACAGTTTTACAGTAGAAGTTTGTGCACTATGTCTGTTTGCACATTATTTTCACTGCCTGATGCTTTTTAAACAATTCTAGGTCACTTGTACATTTACTAATTTCTATTTTATGAAATTATAATTTTGTATGTTTTAAAGAAGACATTGTTGTATTGTTTGTGAAAAAATGAGTCTACTGGTGGTTGCTGCTTTAAAAATTATGATGGTAAGTTCAATGATGTCACAGGATGTGATGTGGTTTTATCTATTTAAACAACTTTGAATGTTATCATGCTTATTCTGAAGAAATCTTTTGACTCTACAGCCAACGAAAGCTCTCAAAGTCACCTAAAAAAAAAAGATTTAAAAAAGACAAGCCCCCCTACACTACACCCCCCCACACTTTTATATTCTCACTCGGAAATGCACTACAGTGGGGGAAAGGGAATATTCCCTTATCCCCACTGTGCTGCTTTCTCAGGAAAAGCCATTTTCTCATGTTTTTTCTTTTTTGAGCTTAGTTTCGCAAAAGTGCTTTTTCGTTGAAAATACACTTTCACGAAACTGTGCTCGCCCGTTTTAGTTTCATTGAAATGTGTAGGCGATCAGTGGTCCTAGGACCCTCATAGGTTCATAGGTTCATAGGTTCATACTAGGCTATCTGCCCTGGGGCATTTATAAGCCTAGCCCGATTGTGTTTGGCTTACGCCACCCCTTGATTTGAGTATACTATGCCCTTTTTAAAGTTTAGTTTACTGTGCCTCTGTCTAATAGTGACACGGAAGTAATCCCCGGGACAAACCTATGATCCCCCATCCACTCATCAAGATTCTTCTTGAAGAGAGTCAGTGAGGTGCTCTGCCTAACATGAATTGGAATTCTATTCCAGAGCAAAGGGAGCCACTGGGTTATGAATCTGTCCCTCCAGCATGTTCTATTTATTTCTGTGCTGAGGTTCAAGTCCCTTGAGCGCGTGGCTCTACGGGATTTAGATTTTCTGAGGTGGAGCATATCCATTAATTCTGGGTTGGACATAGATTTATATGTCAGGCATAGATCGCCTCGAAGTAGGCGGTATGCAACTGAGTAGAACTGGAGTTTTTTTTAACCGAGCAGCATATGGCATCTGTTTGAGTCCCTTGATCCTCCTGGTGAGGTACTTTTGGGGTCTTTCTAATTGCTGCAGGTGTCGGGTAAGGTACATCCCAAAGGGGCATTGTATTCTATGATGGGCCTGATGAGGGATAAATAAAGCGGCACGATTACCTCTCTTGATCTAGATGTGAATCCTTTCATGATGAGGTGAGCTATGTAGAAGGTCTTTCTAACCACTTTGGCAATGTGGTTGTCAAAGGAGAGATTGCTATCAACTTGGGTCCCCAGATCCCTAATTACTTTCTCTGTACTTAATGGGTTACCACCTATGTGGTAATTTGTGGGCACATTGTTTTTGCCAAAGGGTATGACTATACACTTTTTGGCATTTAGCTTTAGACCATGGCTCTGGCACCAGTTATCCATCTCTGCGAGACCTTTTTGAAGGATGTTTGTGTTAGCTGGAGAGTCGATTATGGCACCCAGTTTGCAGTCATCTGCGAACTTGGTGAGCCATAGTCCTCCCACATTGGCCTGTACCTCAGAAAAGTAAATACTGAACAAGAGAGGTCCCAGGACAGAACCTTGTGGGATGCCACTTGTGACTGGTTTCAAGTCTGACATGGCTACAGCAACTCTGACTCTGTAGGTTCTGTCTTTGAGCCAGTTTGTGACCCATCTTGTGACATAGGGGTTTATATTTAGGCTGGATAGCTTATCTATGATGCCCGAGTGGGGTATTGTGTCAAATGCCTTTGCGAGGTCCAGATAGGCTGTGTGGACTACCTTCCCTTCATCTATGGCCATGGTGACTGTTTCGAAGAAGTCGACCAGGATCAAAAGGCAGGATCTGCCCTTGACAAAGCCAAATTGGGTAGGATCTAGTATCTCTAGGTTCCCAATGTCTTTGTTTATGAGTTCCATGGTGATCCTCTCCATAGCCTTGCATATTAGGCTAGTCAGGCATATGGGGCGATAGTTTCCAGGGTCCGCAGAGGTGCTACCTTTGTGGAGTGGGACCACTGTTGCTGTACGCCATTCTTTGGGCACATATCCTGTAGTGAGGCTGATATTGTACAGCAGTTTTACTTGAGGGATTAGTTCTTCTTGGAGTTCATGTAGGACGCAACCCGGGATGCCATCTGGTCCCATGGAAGCAGTGTTTTTTGCTTTGGAGAGGGCGGCCTTCACCTGAGCATCAGAGATGTTTGGGAGGCTGCACTCTGCTGGGATAGATACTTGCTCTTTTGGGGGGGAGAGGGTGGAGACGTTTGCACTGAACCTGCCTGCCAGGATATTGGCGATGTCTGTGGGTTCAGTGTATTTTTTGTCATTTAGAATCAACTCAGAACAAGTCTGGGAGTTGCATCCCAGGTTCCTAACATAACTGAAAAAAGCCTTATGATTATCTTTAGTGTCCTGTGCAATTTTTCTCTCGAAGCTGGCCTTGGAGGATTTTATGAGGGATCGTAATTTTTTGCTAGTACTGATCAGAGATGCCTTCCCTTTTAGGGATTTTGCTCTATCATGTAGCAGCTTCCTCCTTCTGTTGTACAGTTTATTTATGGCTGGGGTCCACCAGACTGGACGCCTGCCTTTGGGTGATTGGGTCTTGATTTTGTTTGGGATAGCATGATCCATGCATTCCTGGAGATGTCCGTAGAATGCATTTATATAGGATTCTGCAGTTTGGGCCGTAGTTTCCACTGGCCCTGGGGCCTTGAAGGATTCCACTTCAGTTTTGAGAAGTGTGAAGTTCGCTTTTGAGAAGTTTTTCACTGTGGTTTTCTGGGCTGGGGGTGGGGTCAGGATGTGGATATCCAGTGAAATTAATTTATGGTCTGATCTTACCAATGAGGGATATACTTCTGGTATGGAGCATAAAGTCCCCATGTTGGTAATGATCAGGTCTAGTATGTTTTCACCTCTTGTGGGAGTGGTGATAGTTGTTCCATAGCATTTGAGTTTATAAATTCCAGGAACCTTTGGGCTAATGTGCTGGGGCTTGAGTAATGCTCCCAGTCTATGTTTGTGTAGTTGAAGTCACCCAATATAATGGTGTTCGGAGAGATCTTAGTGTTCTCCAATGTTTTCAGGAAAGCCGAGTGGGATTGCTGACTTTGAGAGGGTGGTCTGTAGGATGCTATAAACTGAAAAGCAGTCTTGCCCACTGTCAGTTGCACATGGATGGTCTCCGATACTTCGTGCACTGCCACTAACCTGGAGATATGGATATCCTTGATAAATATGGAAACTCCTCCTCCTTTTGTGGTTCGGTCCAGGTTTTGGGGCAGAAAAGCATGATATGAGGTATAACCTGGTAGTGCTGGGGTGCTTTCTGGAGCCTTGAACCAGGTTTCTGTCACTGCACAGATATCAATGTTCTCCATACTGAGGAGAGCTTCAAGTGCATGCATCTTGAGGTTAAGACTTCTGGCGTTTAGCAGCATTACCCTTAGTTTCTTGTTCCTTGTGCTGTCTAAGGAGGTGGGTTTGACTTTTGAGCCTTGCCTAAAAAAGGCACTATGGGGGTGGCAAGAGCCTTTGCCAATATCTGAAAGCCCAGGGGTGACAGGTACAAGCCGTCCCTAGCGAAGCAATGTGGCTTGTCGAGCATGTCATCCCAGGCTGACAGACACTGGATCCCCTTTGAATGACACCAAAATTTTAGCTAATTGTTAAAATTTATCATTTTGTCTTTATACTGTGGCATCATTCTAGGTGAGGGTAAGATGCTGCTCAAGGTCAGGGTCATACCGGCCTGGGCTACATGATCAGAGAGCTCCTCTATGTCTCTTTTCATGTAGTCGAGGGAGGTACGTCTCAGGTCATTCACGCCAGCATGTACAATGACTGAGTCATATTTGTATTTGCTTTGGAGTGACCTGATTGCTTGTGTTATGTGGCGGATCCTAGCGCCTGACAGGCAGCTCTCTGTGACCTTCTCTTTATTCAGCCTGGTGAGCGGGACGTCAGTGTGTCTGACAATAGAGTCACCTATTACAAGGGTATCAGGTGTGTTATTCAGCCTTTAGGGATGAGACTGCTTGGCACACTGACTTTGTGTGCTATGTGTTGTATGTGTTTTGTTTTGGGGTAGCGTTTGCTTGGATGTCTGCTTTGGAGGTCTCAGTTGCTTAGGTAGATTTTTATTTAGAGCCTCCAAGTATGTTTTTGTGTTTTTATGTGTTTGGTCGCTGTTGTGGTGGGACTATGTGATACTGGAATTGTGTTGTGTGAGGTTACCTTCTCCTCCTGACTGGTTACACCAGTTTTGAGATTAGAGAGCTCAGCCTCCAGTTTGGCTATATGGTTGCATCTCTCACATATATTTGAACCTGCTTGGAGGAGGAGAGGGTTGTCCGTGTACATGAGACAGTTGTAACATTGCCTCAAAATTCCTAGATTCACCAGCTGGACTGGAGAGGAAACAATTGACTGACCTTTGGACATGCTAGAGTAATATAGGGAACTGAATTAAAATGGACCAATAGGGGACAAGGTAATCGTAGAGAGTATAAGAGTAAGTAGTGCTTTTGGTTTATTAGTGCTAACTTGTAAGATTACTTATTTGGACCAGTGAGGGGCCATAGAATGAGAATATGATGTTTAATTTGAAAGACAGAGCAGTTCTAAGGGAAAAAGTGAAGAGCAGACTTTGTGGAGCCAGGAATAGTTTAAACCCAATTAGGCGGCGCTGCCAGATGTTGCACTATGTGCAAAAACGCACAAAACTGCCCAAAAGAGGGTTTTAAGAGAGGGAGATCAAGGAGTTTGGAATTGACCCAAAATGGCCAATAAAACTACAAACTTTTTAAATCTCAGAAATTTGTGTGGAGAAAAGCAAGATTTTTGTTTTATTTTTTTAAGGAGCAGAGGTTCACAAGTATCAACAAGTTAGAACAGTGGCAGTAAAAACCCCCACCACAGTGCTAGGGCCAGAGAGAGACAGATAAATGCAAGTTAAAAAAAAAAAAAAAAAAAAAAAATTAAAAAATAAAGGAATAGTAATCAAATCTAGGTTTGTTCTAAATTCTTTGGACAGAAATCAAGTTTAACAAGCCAGAAAATGCTCAAAAGTAGGCGGCAATGCAGAAAAACTTAACAAATAATCTGAAGCAAAATACTTAAAATCTCAAAAGTGGCTCCTTTCTTCTCTCAGCATTTTCTCCTCTTGGTGGGTGCTTCACCAACAGCCAACAAGTCCAAAAATATGCCAAAACCACGAGACAATCTGGTTTTAAGAGAGGGAGATCAAGGAGTTTGGAATTGACCCAAAATGGTTAATAAAACTACAGTTTCAAGGCAGTAACCACTCCCACAGGGGCAGGCAGGCTGCTCAATGTTTATCACTGCCACTGATGAACACAGAGACTTCCCTTTAGCCCAAGCAAACAATGGCCTCCCAGAAACTTACAAACAGTTCAGAACAGCAAATCTGTAACTGAACTTTTTTAAATCTCAGAAAAGTGGGAAAAAAAGCAAGATTTTTTTGTTTTTTTTTTTTAAGGAAAGCAGAGGTTCACAAGTATCAACAAGTTAGAACAGTGCAGTAAATGACCCCACACTTGAGTGCTAGGCCAGAGACAGATAAAATGCAAGTTTTAAGAAAAAAAACGATTTTAAAAATAAGTGCAGTCAGGAAATTCAGTAATCAGCTCTAGGTTGTGTTCTAAATACAGTTACCAACACAGAAATCAAGATAAACAATCCAGAAAATGCTCAAAAGTAGGCGGCAATGCAGAAAAACTTAACACACACACACACACACACACACACACACACATATATTTATATGCATATACATAGATTTTATATATATATATATATATATATATATATATATCCACACATACGCATGTATATACATATCTTGGCACTGAAGGAATTATAAAGGGCTATCAATTACTAGAACACTACTTTACAGCCTCAATGTGGCACCCAGTCCTCAAGGGCAAATTTTAAAACTAATCACTGCTGCATATGCTCTATAATTATTTGGGAACAGTGCCTTCCACAGTTAGCAACCACAAATCCACTTTCTTCTAGCCAGAAAAAAATAAACCATCACAGATCCATTCCTTGTAAATGAAAAAACAAACCACAATTATCATCGCCCACAGGCATGACTGACAGTGACATATTTTGTTTTTATCATCTCTAACACTGTCGTATCCTCTGTTAAAACAAACCAGCTATCTTCCCACTGGGAAGTACTCAGCATCCATACCTGGTATGATTGTGTACCGATCCAGGCTTTCCTAAATGGAACAATGAGGGATGGTTCAGTCTGGGTAATATGATATAGTCTAGGCTGCTTTCACCAGTCTGCAGTGCAAGCATTTAATCAGCGAAGACACTCAAGATTGTACACCACGTGAGTTTTACTATCATAGAATGTGTGTTGTATGCTTGAACAACCTGAGAATATCATACAATGTTAACAATAGTTTTAAATGTGCACATTTACGTGACCATTTGAAATGTTGTCTTTAACCTGTCACTGTGTCAATGGCTTCAAATCAAATTTATTAAGGTAATATGATTTAAGTGGACCTGGTCATTCTAACATAGAGGTTGCTGCCTGAAAACCTGGTGATTTTTCCAATCTGATGGTTGTTCATTTGCAGGTGTGGCATTGCTAGCAAATTATCAAACTGCACATTACAAGGAGCATGACCTATAATTTGGCCAAGACCAAATTGCAGTGATCAGCTAGATTTGTCAAAACAGCAGAAGCATATCTTCATGTGTGCAACAGATATTCTGTCATGGTACAACTCATACAATACATTTATTACAACATGGACACTATATTACCTTAAGTACTTTAAGCAATATAACTATTTATTTGATTTTTAACTACATTATATCAGGAATGGGTCATTATTTGTGTGGCATAGCCACTAACTACAGTAAAGCATTTGTATGTGCTGCTAGAAATATGTGTTGAATGGATTGCAAATGTTTCCTTGCATACTACTTCTTCCCTCCCACCTCAGACACATTCTTCCAGCTTCCCACCTTAAAAGAAGCACAGGTGATGTGGGCATAATCTGGGTTTATCTGTCGATGTCACAGAACAAAGACAACATTTATTCGCTGCTGTACTTTCCATTATTTATTCCTCTGGGAAAGCTTATATTTGCTTCTGTGGTTTTAAAAAGCCAGGTTTGTATACATTTTATATGCGACTGCTGCTAGACTCATAACATCAAAGTTCATATGTTTCCATCTGCAGGATACATTGTTAAGTCAGAGCTGACCACAGACCAAAATTGGACCATACATAAAGCAAAATTCTTTATGTCATATGCAAGGTTAAGCTCTCCCATATAATATTCGTTAGTTCTTGGAAGTATTTAAATTAACAGATTCTCTAAGATAAAGTAGGATCAAGTTCTACAGCTTGGGGATTGATTGACTTATTAAGACATCTCTTTTCTTAGTTCTGTTGAAATTAACAATACATTGAGAATGTCTATATCTTATATTACTAGACTTTTCTCTTAAAATAAGTTTTAAATTGGATCTTTATTCATCATCTTTGATGGCCCTGTAAGCTAGTCACAGTTTTCTAATAATGATTCTGTGTTTTAATCTTTCTTCATAATTTAATTTGTTTAAGTATGTAATATTTTTGTATATCTTCTCTGAATCCCTTCAAGGGTAACTTAATCAGCTGCTGATAATGTACAAAGCATTAAAATGCACTGATCTAATCATTAATGTATATACAATTTTAAAGACTTTTGAATCTCTTGTTTGTATCATGCTAAGAATTAGTTCTCTCATTTTTATAACCCTGACTTAATTGTTGACAGTGTTTCTTAAATGTAACATTCTTTTTTTTTTTCAAATTGAAATTTTTATTGAATTTTTTTCATATCACAAACAAAAAGAGAACATAACACAATCAGATGCAGATTAACATGCGTGTTCATAAAAAAAAAAAAAAAAAGATAACAAAAAAACAAATCTTATCTACAATATGTACTAAGTGCTGCTTTGGATGAATCCCTAGATACATGAGACAAAAAGAACCTTAATTGTATTGAAATTTAACAGCAGCAAATTTATAAACCCAGACAAATACTGACTGTGGCATCAGCCACAAATTTAGAACAGAGCAGATGAATATTAAAACATTTTTTTTCCATGAACCACACACCAAGGGGCAAAATAAAAGGGGAAAGAATAATTTCCTATCCAATAGATAGGAATAGAATTTAGAGGTAACTCTAATCAGAACAGAAAAATTAATTTAATTATCCGACAAAAGTTCAAATAGGGTATTCCATAATTTCTTAAAGGGATGCGTTTCTTGGGACATGTTATTAAGAGTTTTTGTGAAGTTATGCATGTGATCGCCATGTTACTGAAGCCACTCCATGACATCTTGATACGATCTACCCAGTGTTTGGTAATGTATAATTTATTTCGATTTCGATAAGTTATTATCCGAGATATGTAAGAGTGCCATCTCCCATGAAAGAGTTGATTTATGGAATCCCATTTTGTCCAGTTTCACCTTGAGAGAGCACCAAATGGAGTGG
This sequence comes from Protopterus annectens, assembly GCF_019279795.1. Classification (NCBI taxonomy): domain Eukaryota; kingdom Metazoa; phylum Chordata; order Ceratodontiformes; family Protopteridae; genus Protopterus; species Protopterus annectens. The sequence continues at coordinate 887,522,981 of NC_056745.1, forward strand.
GAGTATCTACAAAACCATAAAATATGCATAATGTCTGCTTGAGGGTAGGAAGAGCAGGGGCATGCAGTTGAAATATTTGGATTAATTTTGTTTAAGCGGACAGGCATGAAATATAGATTGTTATTGATCATGAATTGGGTGTAAATACGTTTTTTAAAAGGGGAGAAAGTTAAAGTAGATTTAATCTCATATAGTTTCTGATCTTCTGATAAGATTGATCCTTGCTGGTTCCAATAATTTGCAAATAACACATTATCTTTATGGAGTGTTACCATGATAAACTTGTATGTTTGGGATAGCATGTTCTTATTAGTTGATAAAACTTCCAATAGTTTAGAGACCTGATTAAGGTCTATTTCCTTTATAATGTGGGCATAAGGCAGAGAGGAAAAAGTTCCCTTTTATTTTTTAGACAGGTTTAGCGTATCCCGTAATTTTGTGGGAGATAAATCCCTAAACTTATGAATATCCCATAAAGTAAAGTCTCTGATATGAGGGTAGTTAGCTAAATTAATTATATTTCTGCTCAGCATAAGATTAGGGTTTAGATGAATAGGCTGTAATAGAAGGAGTGATTTTGCCAAATTAACAGATTTAACTAGTTCCTGAAAAATTTTTATTTTTTTCCTTTAGAATATGATGCAATTTTGATTTCTTAAGAAATAGTGGGTCTATAAAAGGCAGAGATTTGGGGTTAAGATTGTTATCTATGATGTGATTAAACCACATATTAACCCAAAAGGAGGATCTCAGCTGGGCATTTGGTTTGTGATTAGCAATTTTAATTAGACTATTAGCATGTGGAATTCTATAGTAAATACGTAGGTCTGGCATGCCCAAACCCCCTTATCTTTTGGAAGTGCAAGTCTTAGATAAGATACTCTGACTGCTTTTGGGTACCATAAAAATTTTGCAAGTGCCTTGTGGATTTTTGAAATAAAAGTATTGGGAATGGATGAGATAGATGCCTGGAAAAAGTATAATTTTTTTGGGAGGATATTCATCTTGATAATAGATGCTTTGGAAAGCAAAGGGAGTTTCAGTTGTTGCCATCTGGACATATTTTGAGTTATATTTGACCATACCATAGTTAAATTGGAATGTAGTACAGTAGGTGTGACATGGTCATACCTAACTCCTAGATATTTAAAGGAATACACTGTGCGAAATGGAGAGTCTATAAATTTTTTTTCTTTATGTGCTAAAGGATTAATTGGGAAGATACAAGATTTATCTTGATTAACTTTATAATCAGAAATGTGCGTGAAAGTATTAAGGGTTGCAATTATCTTCTTAGTGTCTGTTATAGGGTTTTCAAAATAAAGGTTCAAGTCATCAGCAAATGCAGTCAGACATATATTGGTACGCAACATTTTGGGTATTGAATGGATAGTTTTCTGAAACAAGAGTAGAAATAATGGTTTTAAGTAAAGATTGAAAAGAAGGGGAGAGAGGGGGCTTAAATGTAACATTCTTGCTAATTGGGATGTGTAGATCCTTTATATGGTCTACTATTTCCAATACACTGCCTTTGAGTTTTATTTTCAGCTTTATTATATCTCCAAAAAGAACAACCTTGTATTTATTGTAAATGAACCTCAATCCAATGGATAATACCTAATTGTGAATCTCTTGTAGATATTGACTCAAGTAATCAATGTCAGTTGTGCAATTTAACTCCACTCTTATTTTGCAGTCTTGTAATTTTTTTAGAGGTTGGCTTGCCTACAATTATGATGTTAAACAGGATAGGTCAGGTGCAGATTTGATTGACGGCACAGGTGCTAGGATTATTTGGCACACCAAACTTTCTTAGGTTAATAAATCCTGTTGATAACCCACATAATGCACTGCTATGGGAGAATGCTCCTCCATTTCAATATAATTGAGTCTGGTTGCATACCTTATGGCCTCAGACTGTTTTAATGAAAAGTAAAATTTTACTTTGTATGGTTTTATCCAACACCTTTTAGATCATTTGCATCTTTATGTCTTTGTAAAGTATTTTACATTTTTTAATCTGTTTATTCCCCCTAATATTCATCAAAAGCTGTTTTGGCATTTTTTTGATCAACCAGCACTCAATAATACAGTTGTCAATCGATCAATGTGATTCCCTAAGTTTAATCCTACTATTGTCAAAAAAGCAATTCCAATAAAATGGAAATTAAAAATCTAAACCAACTGTAATTGAAGTATTGAATATTGTAAAGGAGATAAAAGGACTAGAAGTGGGATCTTTAGAAAGGTGGAAGTAGAAAATTGCAAGGAAATAATTGCAGGAAGGCCTAATGGTAACAGATGACAGATGCCAAAGCCATGGCTTAAAACTCAAAGCCAAGAAATGCACAATAACACCATTTGGGAAGTCAGCTAATCTAGGAAACTACCTCATCGATAAAACACCCCTAAGTGTTGACCCAGTAGTCAAGGATTTCGGGACACATGTAAATAGCGACCTGACCTTCAACCAACATGTTTAAGGTAGTAAGAAAATCATTCTATATTGCTGAACTTATAAAGATGGACATGGCATCTAGGTCCATGGAAGTCATCGTGTCACCTGTAGTCAATCATCAACAGACCCATTATTAAGTTTAACTCTCCCTTCGGTACATACTTGACCAGGCACATGTAACAACTAGAACATCCACAGACGATCCTCACAAAAAAAATAAAGGGAATAAACATACTGTCCTATACAGATCACTACAAAGCTTTGTCTCTATACTCTGTTTCCTGCAGACTGCTGAAAGATGATCTATGCTTGTCATACAAGACATCCTTGCATCCTTCTCTGATGGGCCTTTTAGATATCCACAGAACAAACCATATCAGGTGTACAAGATCTAAGAGCCTAATCTTTGATTATGACATAAATAGAACATCTCTCAGAGAATTCCCATTTTCTGGATTAGACTTCCCATGTAAAGCAGACCACTTCCCTAACCCTGTTCAAGTATAACCTGGACCAGTGGATGAGAAATCAAAACTTCATCCCAGGCCTGGCTCCAATGTCTCTGGTGGACAGAGGTAAACATTAAATCATGCCCTAGCTAACATACATCCTTTAGAATAGCCTCTAAAGCACAATAACTCATGGCATATATTTGGGTTGCATGAAAGATCCAAGTCATTGTTAGCCTAATGTACACCTATGAATGTATGAACCTATAACTGAACTGCAAAGGAGTGGTAGAGGTGGTTTATATACATTGCAGTCATTTAGAGCATGAGCATAAAATATGTGTTGGTAAAGAATGAGTCAGGAAGAGTATTTGGGAAATACAGGATCATAAGATAATGAATGATCCAAATTATATTGGTTTGAGCTCTTGGCCTATAAACCATTCTGTTGTTCATAGGTGAAATTCAAAGTCCTGATCAAAGTGAAGTAGTCTCAATGTTATAAAACAAAGCCAGGTCCACCTAGTAAGGCTTCATCAGACTCAGATAGCAATAGACAATTAAGACCACCATTAAATAACCAAAACATATAAATAAAAACATTTTTAAAATCAGTAATGTACAAATTATTTAAAATAGACTATGTGTGTTGATATTAAAATACAGAAATATAATATTCACAAATGTTCGCGTGTTGTCTTTTCTAGGCGGTCTGTTG
>NC_056745.1:887839105-887906605 GCF_019279795.1 Protopterus annectens
TCAGTACAACTCTTCCCCCTGTAGGGCACCATGTAGAGTCTGTGCTGCTGCCCACAGCTCCATTCATTGGTGAGTTTGAGATGGAAACACTCAGCATGTTTTTCACAGGTGGGAGGAAAAAAAAAAAGAAAGAAAGAAGGAGTGCAGGAAGAAGTGAAAGACAGAAAAGATTGACCAGGCTAGGAAGGAATACTGCTGAAGAAACAAGTCCTACGATCAATAGTACTAGTGCCAAAAAACATAAAAAACACCAATATTTGGGTGCTTTCGTTCTTTATTTCCAGAACTTCATCAGAATACGAACACCAGCACATTAAATCAGTTTACACACAATTAACATTGACATTGTCAGTAACAAAACCAATCAATTACTCAGTGTAATAAACACCAATTACGTTGTTACAAAAATCATTAAATCCCTAAAAAGATGTTACTCCAGCTTTAAATGAAACTATTTCAGTTAAGAGTTTATTAAAATGTCAGTGTATTTAAAAAGTTTTATTCATATCTAATTTATTATACCTAATGCATTTTTTATAGTAGCATGCATTTGTTTGATTCTTTCACTCTTAGTTTTTGCCCCAGTGCTATTGGTCATAGGGCTTGTTTCTTCAGTAGAGTTTCATTTGTGCCTTTTCTTTGAGATTTTATTAGGAAGGAATGCTGGCTGGCTAACAAATAAACTAACACAGGACTTGCAATAGCAAAGAACAAGGCATTGCAGGAACTCTAACTTCTGGAAAGTGACACAGTAGGTGGCATGAAGTAACTTTATCAGGTTGCAGGGCAAAGACAGAAAGATAAAGGAGATAGTCAAACACCTTTCATAAGGGATGCTGGCAACAACCTGCTCAGCAGTCCACAGGACATCTAAGGCAGATGGAAGGAGTACTTCCAGCAGCTTCTGTATGAAGAAAATTCCACAGAAGCTGTACTGCCCCAGACACAGCCTACGATGAGAGAAGAAGAGGAACCCACCCTAGAAGAAGTAAGAACAGCACTAAGCAAAATGAAGTCAGGGAAAGCAGCAGGCTCAGATGAGGTCACAGCAGGTATGAAAAACATGCTGTGTGAGATAGGGGAGAAATGGCTCCTGAGGGTACTCATAGCAATGTGGAGAGAAAGGCGTTTCCCAGATGACTGGAGAATAAGCATACCCATGCCAGTGTATAAGAACAAAGGGGACATCCACAACTGTGGGCAGTACAGAGGCATCAAACTCCTGTCACATTGCATGAAAGCTCTGGAGAGGGTGATTGATAAACTGATATGCATAGTAGTAGAAAATACTAGAAAGTAAGATGGGAGTTGAGCAGTTTGGATTCAGATAAAGATGTGGCACAACTATCCCGATGTTTGCAGTGAGACAGATAGTTGAGAAGAAGCTAGAGATGAGGAAAGAGTCCAACTCAAAATTCTTGGACTTGACAAGGTCCCAAGAAAGCTGATTTGGGCAGTATTGCAATGGTTCAAAGTCCCAGAAACGTTGATAAAATTAGTGCAGGCTATGTACAAGGACCCAATGACTTAAAACACCAACCAAAAAAAAAATTAAGTTGAACAGTAAACAACAAACGAAGAATCCACTTGATTTACACTTGGTTTATTATACCTCTAGCACTTCGGCAAACGCCTTCAAGGACTATAAAACATTACAAAGTAAGCACAGTTTAAATATCCTAGTAAACAAGACAATTAATCAATAAACATTAATCAATTATCCAATGAACATTAAAAATCAGATTAAATTAAAAACCTCCAGTTACATTCTACATTAAGACCCTGAGGAGATAAAGTATCATATTACAAAATTAAAATGCTTTCTTTATACAATAATTTTTTCTTATACAAGTGATCAGAAAATACACCTTTATCAACTTGTTCTCAAATCGTAGCTTGCAATCCATTAGGATCAGAATTATGAACCAACATAAAGTGCTTAGCAACAGAACTATCTTCTTTTTTTATTTATAATGCTCCTAATATGTTCCTGAAGTCTAATTTTAAATTTCCTTTTACTTTCCCCTATATATACACAAGTCCACAGGGGCATCTCAATGCATAAACAATACCTTCAGTATTACAATTGTATGTATTATTAACATAAAATAAATGACCATTTATATAATTAAAAGTTCGAACAACAAAATGACATATATTGCAGTGACCACAAGACATAGTGCCCTTTACATGGATAGTCCTAGTTTTCTGCACATTAGTGGGATATCCAAATCTATTATGTACTAAGATATCTTTTAGATTTCTGCCTCTCCTAAATGAAATACCTAAAGAGGTTGAAATTAACTTAACCAAATCCATAGATTTAAACAAAAAATTCCAGTAGTGTTTCACCACATCAATTAAAACACCACTGAATACACTATAAGTGGAGATAAAATAAACTAGTCTTCTCTCAATGATGTCTTTTTTATTTCCACCCACTATATTTCTACAGGTACCAACTCTATGTTGTTCATTAATAACCTTATCAATAGTTGTTTGAATCATATAACTATTATAACCCCTTGATCTAAACATACTACATACAACATTCATTTCTTTATAAAAATCCATATCATTATTACATAGTCGTCTCAGCCTCAAACATTCCCCAAATGGTAAAGAGGCTATAGTATGAGCTGGATGACAGCTGGTACCCATCAGGTACTGATTACCATCAGAAAATTTCCTATATACAGAAGTCCGTAAAATATTAGTGTCCTCCAAAATAAGATGTATATCCAAAAATGTTATGTCTACCTACCTGTATACCATCAAAAGACAGTCCAAATCTATTGTTCTGCATAGCTTCAATAAACTGACCAACATTAGATATCCCACCTTTACAAATAAAAATAAGATCATCAATAAAACGAAAATACTTAACAACATAATTACTAAAAAAATCTATACGATATAAACATTCCAACTCATACAATCCCATCAAATTTAATCTGATTTTTAATGGTCATTGGATAATTGATTAATGTTTATTGATTAATTGTCTTGTTTACTAGGGTATTTAAACTGTGCTTACTTTGTAATATTTTATACTCCTTGAAAGCATTTGCCAAAGCGCTAGAGGTATAATAAACCAAGTGTAAATCAAGTGGATTCTTCGTTTGTTGTTTACGACCCAATGACTTAAGTATGAACAATGTTCAGTCTTACAGATGGTTTCCCAGTAGGAGTGGGTGTGCACCAGGGTTCAGCTGTGAACCCACTGCTGTTCATATTGGTGATGGACTACATTAGCAAACAGGTCAGAGGAGACAGATCTACAAAGTTGTTGTATGCACACGGTGTGGAATTACAGACAGACTTTGAACAAGAACTTCAAGAAAGAAACGATAGGGAAATAGAATGCAAAACTGAAGGCACATGGGATGAAACTAAGCACAGATAAGATAGTAGCAATCACAGCAAAGTGGGGAAATCAGAAGAAGCTGAGAACTGAGTTAGAAGGGAAGATAGTGGAACAGATAAATAGCTTCAAGTATCTGGGAGGGGTGGTTGAATAGAAAGGAAGTCTGAATGAAGAGGTCAAAGCTAGAATCAGAGGGGCTGCAGCCAACTGGCATAGAATCTCAGGTGTAGTGAATGACAGAAGACTGCCAAAGAAGCTGAAAGTAAGGTGTACAAGATGGTGGCACAACCAGTACTACTTTATGGCACAGAAACCTGGGCAGTAAAGGCAGAGCAGATGAGGAAGCTAGAGGTGATGGAAATGAAGTGCCTGAGAAGGGTGGTAGAATGCACACTGTAGGACAGATGAAGAAATGAGGACATAACAGCAGAAGTAGCTCCAATTGCAGAAAAGATCAAAGACAACAGATTACTGTGGTTTGGACACCTGCAGAAAAGCAGAAGACAATCTAGTAAAGAAGATTTGGGACAGACAGGAAGAAGGTAAGAGGAAACGAGGATGTCCAGCAAACAGATAAATGGATTGTGTGAAAGAATGTCTGTGACAGTCAGGCATGAGTGTCAAAGAAGGCAGCAGTGTGGCATTACATTGAGAGAGATGGCGTGAGTTAAAACAATACCTTGACCCGATATAGAAAATGGGGGGGGGGGGCTGATGATGATGATGGTGATTCGGTTATTTTAGTTTGATTTATTTTATTTGTTTCCCAGAAGATGGATAGTTTAGAGACCCTTGTCAGTCATAACCCAGGCTAATTATAGAGCGGTATTGAAATCTGATGCAAACAGTTACTTTCAGTGCAATTATATAGAGTAATTAACAACAAATGATGAGTACATAACAACTGAAGACAACAATCGTATCAAGACAATTTAAAAATATACTCATCTAGAAGTATAACAAAGATAATGTACAGCAGACCTTTGTAAATTGAAGGGTACCATAACAAACCTACTAACCTACTAGCAGTGAATATAGGGTAATCTCATACCTATATTTCAAGGTCAGATATGTCAGTTTAATATAGTTACAGTTAACATACCAGGTATGTATACATTTAAATTTAAAAATATTTGAGAAGTATGTCATTTTATAAGTAGTAACATGATATTTCAAATCATAAATTCACTACTTTACTTTATGTTGACCATTGCCCCTGAAATAGCTAAAATGAGACTTGGGAGATAGGTGCTCTTTCAATTTGGGGGGATCACAATCCAGCAGACTAAACAAACTTTGGAAAAAGCTGGCAATGATGGATTTTAGGGTCACCTCTGTAATTTTTTCACTGCTTTATTCAATATTCAAGACATAAAAAAACATTGTTAGTGCCAGTGGTGTAATACTCTACAATAACAATGCCCAATTTTCTCCTTTTCTGGTACATTGTCTGTGTTTGCTTTCCTTAACACAGGTCTGACTGCCTTATTGCAATAACTTTATCAAATGTCCCTTTTTCCTTTCATATTAATTGATTGCCATCCTATTTTCTAAATCGTTTACTGTCTGTATTATTCCTCTTAAAGCATATCTTAAATACTTTTCTATAACATGTAACTTCTTATGTAGCACATAAATTGGTTTCTCTTGGGTGTCTTTTAAAGCTGCCATGTAGGACTCAGCTTATGTAGCAAAGATAAAAAAGGGATGCTTCTTTTTCTTTCACTGCAGTTTCCTTCTTCTTTAACATTCTGTGATATGCTTCATATTTTTCCTTAAGCATTTACTTCTCCATAGTTTCTGAAACATGCTCCTTGACCAAATTATTTTCAAATTCTTTATATCACTTTATTCTTCCTTATCACTTTATACCTCTACATATGTTTACTTAAAGACACCCATCACCACATCCTTCCATTTATCTATCCATCCATCCATCCATTTTCTAAACTGTTTGTTCATTAAGGTGGTAGAAGCTAGGCATAGTAGAACAGACTTTACTATCCTCAACAACTGTCTACAGCTCATAACATGGTATCCAGGCTTTTTCAGGCAAGTAGAAGGATGTAATATATCCAAACTTTCCTACTGCTGTACCAGTGGGCTGTGCCTCATTCACCACCCCTGAAAGGCACATAGGGCATATCATCAGATGGTGCACAGATCATTATCAACTTACCCCTTTAAAAATGGAGGAACAGTAACCATTCTGTTAGAGATTCACAGGTTATTGATCTCCTCACTCTATCACATAGAGGAAGCCCAACTACCCTGTGAAGGAACCACAATCTCATACTTGTATCTGTCATGGCATCCTTTCTGTCAGCATTTAAAGAACATGGAAGTCAAAGAGGAAATGTTAACCATATGGTGACTCAAGAAGCAGCAGTGGTATTTATTGCTTGGCTAGCAACAAAAATGGAAGCTCTAGCAGATGAATTTAGAAGTCACGGGTAAAACAAAACTCCTAGATGTGTGCCTTAACCACAAGTGTGATATTTTCTGCAAAGAAAAGTTTTTATTAAAAAAGCAATCAGTGGTGAGACATCCAATACACAAGTTTATCACAGCTTTCCCTTCACACTTTTTCAAGTGTTAACATGCAAGCAATAATGCCTGACAGGGTGTGTGTTAATGTATATTTAACGCATGATCTGGGGTGTTATGAGGCCCAAAGCCACAGGTGGGGGGCTTCTACACCCCTGAAAGGGCATTAATTACACATTAACACACAACCTAGAGGGCATTATTGTGCTTAGAGTATGGGGTCTCTGTAAAATTGTTGTATTTTACTTGCTTATTTATTTTTTTTAAGTACTATATTATTTTTTTATATATTTTTAATGTAAAATAGTTTGTCCGCCTAATGTTTCAAAATTGCTGTTTTATAAGTTAATGGTGTTCGGCGGAAGCATTTTACATCAAACATATATTAAAAAATAATATAGTGCTTTAAAAAATAATAACCAAGTAAAACACAACAATTTTATATAGAGCCCATTCTCTCTTCCAATACACACATACAAAGTCTCTTCTGCTTTCACACACATACATCTGCTTTCATACACACACTCACTCTAACAAGATTGCTCTCCCTCTCAATCTCTCACACACACACACAGGCTCCTCTGTTTTCATACAAGCATTCACTCACACAAGACTGCTCTCTCTCAGTCTCTCTCAGACACACTGTCTCCTCATCTTTTATACATGCACTCACTCACGCAGCATTGCTTTCAATCTCTCTCTCTCTATCTCTTTCACACAGTCTCCTCTAATTTCTCACACGCATTCAGTCACACAAGATCACTCTTGCTTGCATTCAGTCACACAAGATCACTCTTGCTTTCTCTCTCACTCTCTCAATCTCTTTCTCTCACACACACACACACACACACACACACACACACACACACACACACACACACACACACACACACACACACACAGCTTCTCTCTCTCTCTTGCTCTGTTTTTTTTTTTACATTTAACTCTTGCTAAACAGCAAAACCGCTGCTTAGCAAGCTTAAAACAATGACAGCCATTATATTTTTTTTGCAGTTCGAGCTCCACTGCAGTTTGATATGCTGCCGTGAAGTGGCGGACTTGTTTGTCAGCATTACTTGTACATTAATATCCTACTGGAGAACGTTCATTCTCCAATGAAGGTGTTGATGTACAGTTTGCCCATTCTCTAAAACATTTTAAAAGACTTCTCTTTCATACAACATTAAAATCATGTGACATGACATCACTTCCTTAAACCTTGTAATTTTAAAACTGGCTTTATACTTACTTTATCATTAAGACCTGGAAAATGATCAGCCCTAAAATTACATATCCATTTATACTCTTAATTCTTTTGTTCTTGTTATCACGTCACTCTTTCTTATACTTAAATTAACATTGTCTAAAACAGTAAATTCAAACCGATGAATAGCATTCCTTTGAAACAACTTGTAAACAGCATATCTATATATATATATATATATATATATATATATATATATATATATATACACACACACACACACACACACACATATATATATATATATATATATATATATATATAGATATGTGTATATAAAGTATTCCTTAATCTTAAGGGGGACCAGTTTTATAATTTATCATAAGATGATGCAAATGCTATTGCTTTTATAATAAAATCTTTTCTGAGGAGAAAACGTCACACTCCTAGTTCAGGGATACAACTAATATATTGTCTGGCCCAATGTCAATAAAGGTGAAGAAATTCTATCCTAAGCTGGGGTCATTATTTAGACATGGAAGCAGTAGGCTGAGGAACTCCTGAATCTGAAGGACATGCCATCCACTGAAGAGGCAATGCCAGAAGCAGATGGTAGAACTGGAGCCATTTTAATAGATGAGGCCACTGCAGTTATTAAACAGCTGCACTACAATAAGCCTATGAGAGTAGATAAGAGGGTGCCTATTAGAACTGACTCAGTCCTGCAAGTTTGGATACTTCAAAAAAGAAACTCTAGTTTAAGCAAAAAAAAAAAAACAGAATATTCTGAAACCTGCTGTTGCCCCTTTAGAAGCACACACATCCTGCATGCACCCACATCCCTATTATTTATATATGCTAACTGAAAAATTGTTCTTTTGTGTAGGCAAAACAGCTAGACATGCCATGCCTTAGATTTAGTGTATATGCCTCTGATATGGGATAAGCCAAGCAATGTCACTTTGCGAACTAGTGAGGGACAAAACTGAAAACTCAGCAGCATTTTGGAACACCATTAACACAATCTCAGACAAAGCTCTATTACATAATGTGCCTATATACACCCCAAGACACAGCAAATCTGTTCAGTCTACATTGAATGAATTATGAAACAATACTTAACAGACAACAGTTCAGCTGCTGCAAATTGTACCTTTTCAGGCATGTGATTAAGCAGGAATATACATGCTGCCATGTTAACTCAATTGTACTTCCCTGCACATCAGATTATATAACAGATCTTCCATAGTGCAGTGTGACTCAGCCACTAGGATGACCCTTTGTCATTGAATAGTGGTTCTTAAGGATGCAGTTCTGACACTAAAAACAGCATTCCTGCTAATGATACTTAAATCAAATGCAGACATTTCAGCAGGAAAAGCTGCCATCCACTAAATGTACTCACAAATCACTGTAACATTTCCACTTGAAGATGGTTTGTATCACAAGAAAATTACTTTCTCACTCACAGTTATACTGCCAGTCTCAGGGAATAGGGTGAGCCTTCTGTTGGTTAATAATGATTATCAAAAAAGTACCATTAAATATTTCTTCCATGACAATTTGTATAATATGTGCTGATATTGTAATGCTCTTTAGGTATAAATATGAATAAGTTGTATATGTCACTTCCATGACTGTTAGCAAATGAATGTACTAACATGTAAACTTTGTAATCTCCCAGGCTAAGCCTGAAAATGGTCCCTGAGATCCATATTTTATCTTGGTTAACACATGCAAATAAATAAACAAATGATATAAAAATCTTTACTCTCAAAATGCATTCCCATGCATGGTACTAAAAAAAGCATTAGTTTAGCAGCAGCAAATAGAATAACCTTTAGCTAAGTGCATTTAAAAATCATAACAAAATCATCACAGCAAAGGGCTCACTTTAGAAACCAGTTAGGCTATTATATTTTGACTACCATAATGAATTATGATGGATAAGTCCCTTTGTCAGTTAAACATAGCTGTCAGGAAAGCAGTCTTAATACCAGAAACCCATTTCAATACACAACATATAAATACACCACACTATACTAGTTTCTGAAGACAAATAAAAATATAATAAAATATTACTGTAAAGTGTGGAGAAGGGAATCTCAAAAAGGAAGTCATATCGTAAGTGTTATGACTCATGCTATAGTTTATGGAGGGGTTGGGCATGATGTCTCCCTCCCAGGCAGAAAGAGGGGTAAATAAGGGGCACTGATTTCAGAAATATGTATATGTATATGTATAGGCAGTGTGTGGTTACCAGATATTATGTTGTACCTGACTGGGTGTAAGTCTTATGTTTTACTTGAGATTGCCAGAGCTGGCAGCTTTTGAGTTTGAACAATGCCAAGTTAGAGCTCTCTGAATTTTTTCATCTATTATAATTATGCCTGTTTTCACTATTTCTCAGTGATCTGTTTGTCTTCATAGTTCTTATCATGCAGACATTGAAAATAAGAACAGAGGCTCTTGAAGAGTAGGTACGTCAGGCCGAAAAAAAAAAATCGGAACATCTAATTAGCATACAATTTGAATATCAAATAGCACATAACCCTTCCTACTTCGAGTAGGATTATGGGATGCTATTCAGAAACACAAGTTTAAAAACTGCAAGTGACAAAAGTATAAACATATTATACACAACATTAAAAGATACTGTAAAAATCTGCCTCACAGAGTATTTTTTTTCCTCTTGAAAAATGGTAATGAAAATCTGGGTCCTTGTTTGCTAAATTGTTGGTGCCACCAGTATGTTGGTCATATAGTCTGGATTACTATTTACTTAGCAGTTTTGAAATTATATATGCCGAGTGTTGAGATTGAGAAAATCATGTGAAGGGATAAAATAATCCTGAAAATGGGTACATAACTCCAAGTGTAGATACATCATGTAAAGGGGTAAATCAAGCCTGTAAATGGGTGTGTATCTCCAAAATAGGTACAGCTGAGACGTCTAAATGGCCTACTTCATTCTGATATAGACCATTCCTTGCAGTCGGCATCATATCTGTGATGTATACCACCTTTATCCTGCCATCTTTTATTTCCTCACTTAAACTTGTATATATCTTGTTTAGAAGATATTCTGCTGGTACCATAAGAGTAATGAGTTACTTACGGTGCCGACCTGAATCATTTGGCTGTGCACGTGGGGACTAGCTCTGCCATGTCTTTGTTTTCAGTAAGACAATCAGCTTCCTGCATTTTTTCTTCTAAAGTCTCACTGCTTGAGAGAAATAACTCTCTCTAGTTTTGCTGGTGATACCATTCTAATTTACGTTTTACAATATCCCCAATTTTTGTTAGTGTTCTCTTACATTAATACCAAATCTTTTGAAATGTTGAAGTCACTGGTCCTAGTTACTCTTTCCATCTTTGTTGTTTTAAGTATGCCATAATTACTGTCTTTCTTATTTTATTTTGTTTATTTATTTATTTGTTATCCAGAAAATCCCATTAGACACAAGTCCCTCTTTTCATGGGTAACCCAGAAACATGGTCAAATTAAGTGACTTGTTCAGAGCCCAGAGCCATAATGTTTTCAGTGGGAGACTGAGTGGATCAGATCAGTAGGTATGGAATAAAGCAAATCAGCACCTCATTTCCATAAATACTCAGTGCTAAACTGCTAGAATACCAATCTGCATTCTATGGATTATTTATTTTCTTTATTACCCAAGGCACATCAACACTCCCTTCATTTTCATAAAATACATTGTAATGCATATGGCCATTCCTCCAGCTTGTATATACATACATTCATATATATATATATATATATATATATATATATATATATATATATATATATATATTTATGTTGCATATGTACATGTATATGTGTATATGTATATATAAATGTATATCTATGTGCATATGTAGATGTATGTGTATATGTGGATGCAGATATATATGTATATGTATATGTATAGAAAAAGGTATTATATATATATATATATATATATATATATATATATATATATATATATATATATATTTGTATGTATACCGTCTGCAGAATGGCTTACTTTTCCTTCCACTCACTCGGCAATGTCACTAATGTGGGCATTCAAAAGGGCTACTCTCACTACTGAGCCATGATGAGTTAACTCATTCCCCGAACTGACCGCACAAGTTACCCCACCAGTAACTTCCACCTCCTCAATTAATATCTTCCATGTTGTTACATGAGTCATTAATATCTTCCATGTTGTTACATGGCAAACTTTTAGAAACCAGGCAGAGACACACTAACTTTTCATAAACCTTTTGCATGGCACAGTGTCAGACCTGGTATCCTGATACCAAATACACAGATTACTTGAGGCACTGTTTTGCATACATTTTTGCTTACCATATTCCTAAGCCAGATTTTGCAATGTTGTGTTGTGATAATAGTTACAGAATGACTAAGTAATGTAGTGTTGCACTTTTTGGGGAAATCCAGCTTTGGTTCATAGGTTCATAGGTTCATAGGTTCATACTAGGCTATCTGCCCGAGGGCATTTACAAGCCTAGCCCATCGTTTTGTGGCTTACGCCACCCCTTTAGTATGGGGAACTATACCCATTATTTTGCTGTGCCTCTGTCGAGCAGTGACACTGAGGTAATCCCTGGGGTATATCTGCGATCTCCCATCCATTGGTCAAGATTTCTCTTGAACAAGGCCAGCGAGGTGCTCTACCTCACATGTACCGGGATTTTGTTCCACAGCATAGGGAGTCTTTGGGTGATGAATCTATCCCTCCAGCACGTCCTATTAATAGCCGTGTCAAGGTTTAAGTCCCCCGCCCTTGTGGCTCTGATGGATCTAGATTATTTGAGGTGAAGCATATTCATCAAATCTGGGTTTGACATGGCCTTGTATGTTAGGCAAAGGTCACCTCTGAGCAAGTGGCGACTGAATAGAGCTGGAGTTCTTTCAGTCGGGCAGCATAGGACAGATTTTTGAGACCCTTTATCCTTTTGGTGAGGAACTTTTGTGGCCTCTCCAGCTGCTGCAAGTGTCGGGTCAGATACATTCCGAATGGGGCATTGTACTCAATCATTGGTCTGATGAGTGATGAGTAAAGGGAGACTATGACCTCCCTTGATCTAGATGAGAATCCCTTCATGATAAGGTGGGCAATGTAGAAGGTCTTCCTAACTACTTTAGCTACATGGGTGTCGAATGACAGACTACTATCAACCTGGGTCCCCAGGTCCCTGATAACTTCTTCTGTGCTCAGTGGATTGCCACCTATTTGGTAGCTAGGGGTAACCTTGTTTTTCCGAAGGGTATGACTATGCATTTTTGGCATTTAACTTTAGGCCGTGGCTCTGGCACCAGTTATCCATTTCTGTGAGACCCTTCTGAAGGATATCTGTGTCAGATGTGTTTTCTACTATGGCGCCCAGTTTGCAGTCATCTGCAAACTTTGTCAGCCATAACCCTCCTGTGTTTGCTTGTACTTCGGAAAAGTAGATGCCAAACAAGAGTGGGCCCAGGACTGAGCCCTGTGGGACACCACTTGTGACAGGCTTTGAGTCTGACATGGCGCCAGCAGCTCTGACCCTGTGGGTTCTGTCACTCAGCCAGTTTGCAACCCATCTTGTGATGTATGGGTTGACATTTAAGCTGATGAGTTTTTCAATGATACCCGAATGGGGTATTGTATCGAAGGCCTTAGCCAGATCGAGGTAGGCTGTATGGACTGCCTTTCCTCATCAATGGCTTTGGTGACTGTTTCAAAAAGTCAACCAAGTTTAAAAGGCATGATCTGCCTTTGACAAAGCCAAACTGGGTTGGATCCAAAGTCTGCAAATTCCCTATGTCTTTATTTATGAGGTCCATTATGATCCTCTCCATGGCTTTGCAGATAAGGCTTGTCAAGCTAATGGGCCAGTAATTTCCAGGGTCGGTGGAGGCACCGCCTTTGTGAAGTGGTACCACAGTTGCAGTGCGCCACTCCTGGGCGTATCCAGAGGTAAGACTTTGATTAAACAGCTGTCCTAGCTGTGGGTTTAATTCCTCATTGAGTTCATGGAGCACACAGCCGGGGACACCATCAGGTCCCATGGATGCTGTGTTTTTGCTTTGGAGAGAGCAGTTCTCACTTGGGCGCTGGAGATGTTTGGGGGCTGCAATCGTTTGGTATAGATATCTCTCCTTTTGGGGAGGTGGAAGTTTGCACTGAACCTGTCAGCCAGTATGTTGGCAATGTCTGTAGGATCAGTAATCTTCACATCATTTTGAACAAGCTCTGAGCATATCTGGGAGTTTCCTCCCAGGTTTCTAACATAGCTAAAGAAGGCCTTATGATTGTCTTTTGAGTCTTTAGCTATTTTTCTCTCGAAATTTGCTTTGGATGATTTTATGAGAGCTCTTAGTTTTTACTTATAGTGATCAAGGGTGTCTTACCTTTTAAGGATTTTGCTCTATCTTGTAGTAGCTTCCTCCTTTTGTTGTAGAGTTTGTTTATGGCTGGGGTCCACCAGACTGGACGCTTGCCTTTGGTACAAAGAGTCTTTGTTTTGCTTGGGATTGCCTTATCCATGCAGTCCTGCAGGTGCTGGTAGAAGGCATTTGTAAGTGATTCAGTGGCTTGGGTACTGTTTTCCATGGCTCGGGGCCTTAAAGGAGACCACACTAGTCTTTAGAAGTGTGAAGTCGGCTTTTGAGAAGTTCTTTACTGTGGTCTTTTATTTCAGGTGGGGTGGGATGAGGACCTCCAGCGAGATTAGTTTGTGGTCTGATCTCACCAGTGAGGGGTACACCTCCGGTGTTGAACATTGTGCTCCCATGTTCGTGATGATGAGATCAAGTATGTTATCTCCTCTTGTGGGGATGGTGACTAGTTGTTCCATGGCATTTGAGTTTATGAATTCCAGGAACTTTTGGGCTAGGGTGTTTGGGCTTGAGTAGTGTTCCCAGTCTATATTAGGGAAATTGAAGTCACCTAGTATGATGGTGTTTGGTGATACATTTATCCCCTCTAGTGTTTTCAGGAAGGCCATGTGAGGTTCCTGAGTTTGTGAGGGTGGCCTGTAACATGCTACAATTTGCAGAGCAGTCTTGCCTATGGTTAATTGCACCTGGATGGTCTCCAATGCATCGTGCGTTGCCACCAGTCTTGAGGTGTGGGTGTCCTTGATGAATATGGATACCCCCCCCTCCTTTCTTGGTATTGTCCAGATTTTGGGGCCGGAACGCATGATATGAGGTAAAACCTGATAGCGCTGGGGTGCTCTCAGGAGCCTTGAACCAGGTTTCTGTCACAGCACAGACATCGATGTTCTCCATACTGAGAAGGGCCTCGAGTGCGTGCATTTTGAGATTTAGACTTCTGGCATTGAGCAGCATTACCCTTAGTTTTTTCCTTTTTGTGTTCTAGGGTGGTAGGTTTAGAATTTGAGCCTTGCCTAAAAAGGCACTATGGGGTGGCAAGAGCCTTTGCCAATATCCGAATCCCAGGGTGACAGGTGCAAGCCGTCCCTTGCAGCAGCGTGGCTTGTCCAGCATGTCATCCCAGGCAGACAGACACTGGATCCCTTTGAATGACACCAGTGTTTAAGCCAATTGTTAAAGCTGATCATCTTATCTCTGTATTGTGGCATCATTCTTGGTGAAGGTAGGATACTGCTCAAGGTCAGGGTCATACCTGTCTGGGCTACATAATCAGAGAGCTCCTCAATGTCTCTTTTCATGTAGTCCAAGGAGGTACGTCTCAGGTCGTTTACACCAGCGTGGACAATGACTGAATCATATTTGTACCTGCTGTTGAGAGACCTGAGTGCTTGCGTTATGTGGCGGATTCTAGCGCCCGACAGGCAGCTTACTGTGACCTTCTCCTTACTCAGTCTGGTGAGCGGGACGTCAGTGTGTCTGACTATGGAGTCACCAATGACTAGTGTGTCTGGCATTGTGTTTGGCCTTAAGGGCTGTGACTGTTTGACACTCTGACTGTGAGGTCTATGTGTTGCAGGTGTTGTGTTCTGAGGTGGTGGTTGTTTGGGTGTCTGCTTTGGTGGCCTCTGCTGTTTTGGTAGATTTTTGATCAGAGCCTCCGAGTATGTCTTTGTGTGTTTATGTGTATGATTTGAGGTTGTAATGGTAATATGTGAGACTGGGTCTATAGTGTGTGTGGTAACCTTCTCCTCCTGACTGGTCTTGCCAGTCCTATGTTGAGAGAGCTCAGCCTCCAGTTTGGCCGTATAGTTGCATCTCTCGCATGTATTTGTGTTTTGTGGGAGGAGGAGAGGGTTGTCTGTGTACATGAGGCAATTGTAACATTGCCTCAATATTCCCAGGTTCACCAGCTGAGCAGGAGAGGACACTAGCAACTGATCCCTCGACATGCTAGAAGGAATAGACAAAAAACTTTAAAAAGATTCCGGGGATGTGGGTGACCGAGAAATGGGGGGTTGCCTTTTTGGGGTACTATCTATGACAAGAGTGCCGTATCAAGGTAATAAGTACTGTAGGAGCAAGTGCTACGTTTAACAGATAGAGAATAGTTTACTTGGAGTCAAGTAGAGATGATCTTTTTAATTATAGGATACGCTGATTAGATCAGTAGTACAGTTCGAGGAAGGTAGTTTTAAGGGAAAATTTGAAGAGTGGACTTTAGGTAGCCCGAATAGTTTAAACCTGCTTAACCGCGCTGCCCTAGTGTGCAACAGTAGCAACTCCGCGCTAAATCGGGCTAAATCGGGCTAAATCGGCTAAATCGCTAAAGCGTGCTTTATAGCAGGGGGCTGGAAAAGACAGGAAATGACCCAAATTGGCCAACAAACCACAAGTCACTGCCCTAAACCACTCCTCTGAGGACAGATGAAGGAGTTATGGAAATGACCCTAGTGGCCAATAAAACTACAGTTTCAAGTCAGTAACCACCTCTCCGGGGCAGGAAGCTGCTCAATGTTAGTCACTGCCACTGATAAACACAGAGACCCTCCTTCAGCCCAAGCAAAATGGCCTCACAGAAACTTTCAAACAGTTCAGGAACAGCAAGCCTGTAACTGAACTTTTTAACTCTCAGAAAAGTGGGAAAAAGCAAGATTTTTTTTTGTTTTGTTTTTACAGAGATAGCAGAGGTTCACAAGTAATATCAAGTTATAACAGTGCAGTAAATGACCCCACACAAGAGTGCTAGGTCAAGGACAGAAAATATGCAAGTTTTAAGAAAAACGATTTAAAATTAAGTGCAAACAGGAAATTCAGCAAACAGCTTTTGGTTGTGCTCTAAATACAGCTACTAATACAGAAATCAAGTTTAACAAGCCAGAAAATGCTCAAGCTAGGCAGCTATGCAGAAAAACTTAGCAAATAAACAGAGAAAAATACTTAAAATCTCAAAAGTGGCTCCCTTCTTCTCTCAGCGTTTTCCTCTTGGAGGGTGCTTCACCAACAGCCAACAAGCCTGAAAAGACGCTCAAACCACGAGGCAACTAGGTTTTAAGAGAGGAAGATGAAGGAGTTATGGAAATGACCCCTAGTGGCCAATAAAACTACAGTTTCAAGTCAGTAACCACCTCTCCGGGGGGCAGGGAAGCTGCTCAATGTTAGTCACTGCCACTGATAAACACAGAGACCCTCCTTCAGCCCAAGCAAAAATGGCCTCACAGAAACTTTCAAACAGTTCAGGAACAGCAAGCCTGTAACTGAACTTTTTTAACTCTCAGAAAAGTGGGAAAAAAGCAAGATTTTTTTTTTTTTTTTTTTTTCCATTGAAAAGGTGGTAATGGACCCAATATTCATGCCACTAGTTGTCTGTGATGTTACAGGTTCCTTAGTTACCAACATACTAGTCACATCCAGCGGGTTATCACAGCCTCTAAGCAATATCAAACAACCCTCCTCTAAGTGGTTTACTAAAGGTGCAATCGGGGTCCTTACTGGGTTAATGGTATTCATTTGTTTTTTATGTATGTTATCCACAATAGCCATTAACAATGGCCTAAAAGCACCCCTAGTTCTTTTATCTAGCACCTCTTTAAACAGCTGGTTAAAGAGTCCGAGAGGGTAACCCCTCTTAAGAAACATGTCCTTCAGAAGGTTACATTCAATCAAAAAATCTTGTTCAAGGGATACCATTCTCGCTGCTCTAACTAGCTGGCCCTTAATCACCACCCTCTTCTGGTGGAAAGGATGAGAGCTGGTAAAATGTAGGAAAAAGCATTAGAGTAGGTGGATTTCCTAAATATTCTAGAAATGTAGAGCCCATTGGTCCTATCCTTAGTAAGTTCAATATCTAAATAGGAGATTTTATCACTCTGGAACTCCCAGGTAAAGCTCAAAAAGCTTGTAAAGCTCATAATGTGGTCAACAAACATCAATGCCATGGACTGATCTCCGTTCCATAAGATAAAAATATCATCCAGGTATCGGGTGTACCACACAGCCCTACTCTGGAAGATAACATCCTTGAACAAATAATTCTTCTCCCAATAGGCCGTAACTGAATTTGCAAAGGTGGCACCACAGGGTAGCCCATGGCTACCCCTGTCTTCTGCAAGAAAAACTCCTTGTTGAATATAAAAAAGTTATTACTGAGTACCAAGTCTAATAAATAATCAATAAGATTAATAGTGGGGCCATCTACCTGTTTATCAAGTAAAAAATCCCTTATCCAATTCCTTCCAATGTCCTGAGGAATGGAAGTATATAAATCATGGACATCGATTGTGAGGAAATTGTACTCATCACTGAAGGGTGGTGGTGCTGCGGTAGAGTTGTCGCCTCACAGTTAGATGTTGCCCGTTCAATTCTCAGTTAGAGCGTTTCTGTGTGTCGACATGCGTGAATGGGCATTCCTTCGTTGAAGGTTGTGCGTTAGGCCTGGCAAGCCAGCACGTAAAAATCTACTGCCAATCATTAGCGGACCGGAGTTCCGCTGTGGCAACCCCTAACTGGGAAAAGCCGAAAGAAACAAACTGAAGGGTAATTTATTGATGGCTTCCAAAAACACCCAAGAGTCCCTACAAATATGTGACTCACTCAAAAGAACTTGTTTTAACCTGTTATCAATACATTTGGCACAACCGTATGTTATTGATTGCCTGCCATCCACTATAGGTCGTAATGGGGGATTATTTAAGTCCTTGTGGATTTTTGGCAGACCAAAAATAGTGGGCACAATTGGACTTAGAATATTCAAATAATTGAATAAATCAATATTCACAGAGCTATCAATAAACAAGTCATTGATAAAACTTTTAACATGTTGGCATGCCCCATGAATTTGATTTCTAGATACCTTCTCGTATGCTTCATAAGACAACAGCGAACCCATTCTCAGAATATAATCTTCATTGTTCATGAAAATATGCTCCTCCTCCCTTATCCGGCTTAATAATATGGATACCTGCAAATTTACGACTTTCCAAGGCATCCTTTTCATCAGTTGTTAAGTTATTAATATAATTATGGTGAACAAACTATTATTCAACAAACGCCTTATGTCATTTTCACATACTTTATTGAAAAAGAGAATGGAACTCTGCAAGGGAGGGTTAAAAACACTTGCAACCTTAAAATCATTCACCAAATTATTCTTATTACCAAGAAAAACTCCTTGTTGAATATAAAAAAGTTATTAATGAGTACCAAGTCTAATAATAACTTTATAATAGTACTGGGGACTTTAGAATTTTTAATTTCTCTGATTTTGTATATTTAAATGTGTATGTTAGGAATTGTTTAATATGATAGAATGACTTGTTGTAGTTATCTTTTTAAATGGAGGCAGGGTTTGTTAATTAGTATGTTGATGTCATGTAATTTAGGATGTTTAAGAAACTCTTTGGTTAACTTTTATTGTCTGATGAAGTTTGTTTATCTTGAGTAAACAAAAGCGCTAACATAATTCATTGTGACTTGGTGTGGTCTTTCTTCGAATTTTGTTTTGAGAAGTTTATTCATTTAATTTAGTGCTAAGTAGTTTCAAACAAAGGCTTATTGTGACAGTAATAGCAGCTTTTGAACATTCCAATGTCGCTTTACCTTTCACCTATTCCTTTTAGTTACATCATTTCTGTGGAAATGCCAGGATGGCACAGTGGTGCAGCAATTGCGTTGTCACCTCACTGCAAGAGGTTCTCCTGTTCTATTGTCATCTGTAGTGCCTTCTGTGCAGAGTGTGCATGCCCTCCCTGTGTTTGTGTGGGTTTCATCCCATGTTACAAAGACATGCATCTGGAGTGTTTCTCCCTGGGCCTCTGCTGAAAATTAGGTTAATTCCAAGTTGGACTTTCCTGGTAAATAATTAAATTCTGTTCTCCAAAATTTCCCACTTTCAATTTTGTTGGGTTTGACTCTATTTTGAAATGGTGACAAACAATTCTGTTTCCTGACCACATATTCCAAATGACTGTTTACATACATGTGTGACATTTGCTCCTTCTTTCTGCTTGAGAGCACCAGATCCAACAATGCCTATGTGTCAGTGGTTTAGATGCTACATATAGAACCCCTAACCCTTGTTAATATTTCAAGAATGCCTCTGTTTATAAGTATGGTTACTCTTAATGTTTTCCTGTTTATGTTGACATATGACATTCTGGCTTGCTATCATGTACTCGATTCACAAGGAGTTGAATCTTTGTATGCTCAAAAACATTCTGCTAAAGTCGGAATGCTGAATTCCAGTATACCCAACACAAATACTGAACCTCAAAACTCCCTACTGCTCTGGACCCAGGAACAAGCATTACCATGGGTCCAGAAGGGGGCAATGTTGGACAGTTGGTAATGTTGCTTTTTGACTTTCCGACGTTCGTAATGTGGGACTCACATAGGTGGACTCAACTGACTGTGAAACCAACCAGTAAATCAACACAAAAAGCTGAAGCCCAAAAGTAGCAAGTCCAGACGCCAGTAAATAAAAAAAAAAAAAGAAAAGAAATCCTTTAGCAAAACCTTCATAGGTCGGGTGAGTAAACAAAGCCAAAAACCGTAAAGTCCCTTAAGCATAAGTTTAATTGTTAAAAAATACAGCGTTTTTCGCCCGAGGGCAGCAGCTCAAGCTTCCTCAGTACCAGTGTTTTAGTGACAGGTGACAATTTTAAAAACCTTAAAAGCAGCGGGCTTTTTTTTGAAAAAAAGTTTAAAAGCAACACTCTTCCTTTCTCCCGAATAACCTGCAAAATAAAGTGTGGAAGCCTTTACTGGTGCAGGTTGTGTTCACCTCAAAGACAGCAAATAACTTAACGAACTGCGCGCAGTTAGTGCCAGTTCTCTGTTGTCATATTGTGTTCTACTTTGAAATGAACATTTTTTTGACTTATTTTTTTTTTTGGAATTTTTTATTCTTTTTTGTTTTTTTTTTTTTTTATTTTCTAGTAGGTCCACACACCACATACACTATGTAAGCGGGGTTTAAAGGGTTATTCATGGAAAGAGAAGGAAGGTTAGTGTTTTAAAAAAACTTTAAAAAAAAAAGCCCGCTTTAATTTTAAATTTGTTGTCTGTTGTTGGTGTAAACAACCTTCAAACCACTTGGAGCTGAGCTCGGTTGTTAGCTGCTTTTAATTTTTTTGTATTTTGTTAAGGGACTGCTTCTTTTACGCTGTTTTTTTACGTTTTTTTGGTCTTGTTTACTCACCCTGGCTGGTTTTGCTGCTAGGGCTAGTTTTTCTTTTTTTTACTACTGGCGTCTGGACTTGCTTTATATTTTGGGCTTTGGCTGATCAACTGACTGTGAGTCGAGTTAAGGATAATAATCCTGAAATTTCAGATATCAACAACTCCACTTTTTCTCATTTTAAGAATTCATACTAATATTGTAGTATCTTTTATATGACCATGAAGATCAGGTCTGGTATATAACCACTGTTGGCAAGGTGTGGCACAGTCAGTATTGCAAGTCAGTTGTGCCATCAGCTTTGTTGGATGGCAGTATTGCTAGTCATTAAAATTAAATACGTTACCCACAGTGCATGGTAAGTAGTGCAGCAAGGGATTACTACAGCTCTTCACTACTCCTCCCCCATATCACCCACTCTCTGCAGAAAGAGTTATTATGTAGAAAAACATAGCTGTTTTGCTTAGAATTTTGTTTTCTGGACCTCAGCTCCTTAAATGTGGTCTTCAGGTATGGAGGAGATGAGGATTCTTTTGTCATCTGCTCTTGTTGGGGAGCACCAAATGGAGCATTGGGCAGGGTAGCACTTGACTTATCTACAGTGCTATGTTTATTTATGTAGTCTGTTTCTATGATTCCTTCTTTGACAAAAAAGACAACATCTTATCTGATTTTATTCATTCTGCCCATCCTATAAAGTATAACCCAGTATGTGTACATCACTGTCATGTACCATGTTTCTGTTACTATCACAGTATTAAGACACTTGCATCAATCTCACTAGTTTTGGCAACATTTTGTGCAAAATGTGAGCTCTGGTCAGCCCTGCATTTTACTTTTTTTATTTTCTTTCCATGTTATCAATGTATCTAATTATTTTGTTTGCCATTTTCCCATTTGCTATGCCTTATTCAACTTGCTCCCACTATCACTATGTTTTGATGTTAAAGCCAGGATTTCATAGATGCTTTACTTCTCCCCTTGCTTTGATTTGCTTAAATGCTTATTACTGAAATCCCATAATATGTCTCTGAGACTTTTGCTCCCATTCAGACTTACTGACGTCATCATGTTAGAACAGTTATGCATCATTTTAGGTGTATCTTCAGAATCCTGTGAACCAGTCCTTTAAGCACTATAACACTGCTCTGGTATGTGATGACCACATTCACGTGAACCATCCTATAATTACCCACGTCATGGACAAACAACAACACTACAGAGGATGTTAGTTAGGCTGTGCTGCTGTTCTAAGTGTCCTCCACAACATTTTAAACTCTTTCTGCACTACTGTGATACATTTTTTGTTTCTCCTAAGCTATTTGTTTTTTGTTAAATATTATTTCATGTTCCCTGCCATATACAGTTGACTCTTGAACACTAAGGATTCATGCTGTTTCCCTTCTGGCCATGGTACCGGGCATATCATTTTACTCTGTTCCTGTCCTCCATGCCTTCTCTTAATTAGTAAAGGTTCAATAGAAGATGCATCGTTCTCCTCTGTGAAACATGTTATCTTTCCTCCTCTGGGTCTATGTACAGCTACTGAAAATAATAAAACTCAAATGATTAAATTTCAAACAGGACACAGCGAAATGGAAAATTAGCAAACAATGAGAACATTGAAAATAAATGTATCAAATGGCCATAGTTGGCCAACATCACAAATACAACCAATGTGGGGGCTGCACCCTCCACAACCCCCTAGCTATATATATATCAACTCTGAAATCACTCCACATTGTGGAATAGGCCAAATTTAAAAGTTCAGACCAGCCTACATTCCTGGTTAATAAATTTTCAGAAATGAACAAATATGCAAACAAATGATTTAATTAATGGCCTACGTGCACCTCTTTCTTGCATCCCATCACAGAGAACAGGGTACAGTGGTGATTTTTTGGTTCTTCTGTGGAGCAAACAGTTCCCAAACCTCAGATCATTTCTGCTCTCAAATAAGGCAGGGCCTAAGTTCTAAACTCTTTTACTTCACATGTATTAATACTTTTTATATTTAGTTTTATCTTATTGTTTAGTTTACTTTACTTTAATTTAGTTCCAGTAACCTAGACCTCCAACCTATGGAAAAACATCAGCTGAATGATGAATCAACAGGGCACTAGAAAACATTTATTGGAGCTTCTTAAAAACTCTACTTCGCTCAAACTAAAAATTAATTATAACCTTGTCATGTCCTGTTACTAAAAAATTCAAGTTTACTTATGGGTGGGGAGCTGTGGTGAGAGAGAATGTAATAACAGTACCCAAAGCACAGAAAAACAAAACACTGATGCAATTTAGTTATGAATGACAAACTTCACTTCTTATAATGAAACAATGCACTACACTATAAAAAAAAATGCAAATGCAGAAGGAATTATTCAGAAGGCCACCAAAAAACTCAGAATGAAAGAATATTTTGTTGAAAGCTACAAGTGGCTAGCAAATATACCACACATGGCTGTAGTTGAGAGCTGATACACAGTATTGACAGATGCAACCAAAATTTTTTCTTAA
This sequence comes from Protopterus annectens, assembly GCF_019279795.1. NCBI lineage: Eukaryota > Metazoa > Chordata > Ceratodontiformes > Protopteridae > Protopterus > Protopterus annectens. Next base: position 887,862,303 of record NC_056745.1, read on the forward strand.
ATATAAATCATCATTGTATGAAAAAATGAACTACAGAGAAGAGAGCTTTAAACTCGACTACTGAAATATCATACAAAATCATGTCCTGCAGCAATCTCCTAATATTACATATATGCCTAAATTTCAATTGGCTATTCTTCCTTTTAAGAAGTAGCCACATAATACTGTATATATATATATATATATATATATATATATATATATATATATATATATATATATATACTGAAGTATGAAGCAAACAAAATAGCAGCCTCAAATTCACAATACAATGCTTAAGTAAAATCAGACATCATCTGGTGGGTAAGTGTAGCACTCTTCACTGTAAACAACAGCTACAGCACTCTACTTTCAAGAAATACATTATTTTCATGGTAAGTGAGGTTTTATAACATATGGTGACAGATATGCATACAAATACACACACACAAACACACACACACACACACACACATATATATATATATATATATATATATATATATATATATATATATGGGTTCACTTTATAACATCGAAATACTGAAATGTTGAATTTCAGTATCTCGAAGCTATAAAGTCAAATGTTAAAAATAGCGAACATTCATAATCGCGAATTTGACGTATGTCGAAAATATGTCAAATTCGCGGTTATGAAGTTGCGCTATGTAATGTCCGGGTTTGTGTTTTGTTAGTGCGCGGTGCCGTGTTTGGATGTAGGTGTTATGTCAGGTAAGTGAGTGTTTTGTAAGGGTTTTGAGTGGGAGTTAGAGTGTGTGTGAGGGATTGGAGAATGTGTGTGTGTGAGTGAGCTTTTGTGTTGTGTTTGTGCGATCTCAGAGTTAGTATATATAAGTAGGGGGGTGTGGGGTACAGTCCCCATTGGGGTGCAGGGGCTTGCCCTGCTTATGTGTGTGTGAGTTGTGTATGTGTGTTGTTTTTTTGTTTATGTTGTGATGTGGGTGTTGTGTTGTACATTTAGTGTAGTGTGTGCGGTGTTTTCGGTTATGTGGTTTCACGGTTTTTGTTTGTCGGTGTTTTGTGGATTCGGTTTTATAGTCTCGAGATACTGAAATTCAATATTTCAGCATTTCGAGGATTATGGCACAACTGAACAAAACATAAATCAAGGAGAAAGAACCTCCAGATCCACACCTATGCAAGTAATTTCCTTTTATTTCTTTTTTCCTCTTTTATAGAGCTGACTGAATTAACTACCGCACAGTTACATATTCCATCAAATTTTAAGTGGACATAATATGAGAAAAAAAGGTTCCAGTGTTGAAGCACTGCCTCCACTATCTATATTTTTCTAAAATAATATTTAATTAAACTTTTCAGATTGCAGACCATTATAATCATCACTTTAATATATTTGGACATATAGAAAATGAGAATCATCATGTTTTACAGGCATTGTAGTTGGATAAAGGAATAAAGGACATAAGTGAAGTCTTTTCGGCTTTTCCCGGTTAGGGGTCGCCACAGCAGAACTCCGGTCTACTAATGATTGGCAGTAGATTTTCATGGTGCTGAGTTGCCAGCCTGATGCCCAACCTTCAGCGAAGGCTTGCCCATTCACACATGTCTTTCGGAGGCCACTTGACCAATTGGAGGACATGCAGACTCCACACAGAAGGCACTCCAGTCGAGAATCGAACAGGAGAACCTCTTGCTATGAGGCAACAATGCTACCACTGTACCACAGTGGCTTCGAATAAAGAACATAAGTAATATCTAAAATGAAAAAAGGTGACAAAAATTAAAATTAAATTCAACTTATCTCCCTTCCATATTGTTTAGAAGTTACATTACCAGTGGGTCATAAATCTCTGTCCACGTTGTCTAAAAGATCATGAAGCACATGCCAGTGGTAGCTGTGTAATTTTTTGAAGTTGTCTTAAAGTTCCAGTATAACGTCTGATAATAACTAGATTGGATAGATCAGGTATCTTAAGTAAACTGGTCTTCATTCATCAGAAAGTTTATTTTTCTGCTGTTAAACTCTCATGGTTTTCTTTACTTAGCTCTCTGTTAAGAGCACATTAAGTGATTTCCATATGTTTAACATCACTATAGGTAAAATCTGGAATAAAGTTGATTTTAAGTTATGACATGAATGATTCTGATCATTTTGACCCACCAGTGCAAATCCGGATCTCTGTTCTTTAGTTCAAATGCACATATTTAGTCTTATGTGATTGGAAACTCTGTGGTACAGATGGTGAATGAAAGACACAGATTGCAACCTGTTTATACAGAGCAGTCACTTCATTCTTACACATCTGTAAGTCAGCTGCTGCTTTAATTATCAAGCTATTCTACAGCAGACAGTTTCTTAAGCAGTTCTCAGTTAAGCAATACAAGACTTTAGAATGAGGAATATTTGTGTTGTACATCTGCTAAAAATACACTAGTATGAGCTTTATTTCTTTATCACCTACTCAAAAGACCTCCTGCTTTGCTGCTTTCTTACCCAATAAAGGTGAGGAACTTTATCTGCAGAGCTATAAATCATCCTTGGAATAATTCTGGATGGTATGACAATGTTACGTTATTAGGACTCTGATTAGAGCTTCATACTTCTGCAGAAATTAATACAACTTTTGGGATTATGGCTGTATAAATGATCACTTCCCATTAAGGATAGGATCTAAAGCTGTAAAGGAACAATTATTTCATAGTCTCTCCTTCACTATTTAGACAGTGCAAGTAAATATCTCAATAAGGCTGGAAGCCCATCTAAGTGTTTATATTATTTATGAGTACCCTGATGGATATTCTAAATGTTATGGTATCAAATGTGAACAGTTTATTCAGACTTAAGTTACTGGTTAATTTGTAGTTCAGAAATATAATTTCAATTTCAAATGTCAGTTGTGTTAAGTAACAACATAGTTTCATTTTTTTTACTTGCATATCTCGTCGGAAGTGCTCATTTATGGAAATATGGTCCTACAATGCCCATTATGAATTCTCTAAGTCCAAGACAATTTAGCAGAAAATTGAAAGCAGTGTCAGTAGAAATTTGCTTTATTCACTGCTATGAATTGAATTGCCAAGAATTACAGTAAGATACAGCATTCCATCTTTGTACGTGTTGTAAGGAAAAAAAAACTTTGAAGGCATTTTGTACTTTTGAAGAAAGAGAAAACGCACAATACCAACTAGAGGAAGATTAAAATACTATTATTAGCCTAGAAAAGCATGCAAATTAATTAGCCATTTTCCTTTATAAGGATTCAGTGGGAAATACAGATGCTTGTTATGAGTTAAGGAATAAAAAAACAAAGAATGTGAATTTGTGGAGCTAGATGATTCAATGATAAGAGACAAAATGCTTGTGGTGTAATAAACAATGTGCATACTCTTAATGAGAGTAGACATAACTCCTTCAGAATTCAGAATAGATGAAATGACAAACACTGAGTCAAAGGACTTAGGAAGCAATAATGCATAAAATGATATAATATAAAATGTCAACCAAATAATAAAGTAAGAGTGAAATATAACATGAGAATGCATTGTAACAGTAATGGTGATAAGAAATAAAAACTTGATGTGAAGTTGAAATCTGGTAGAAATGAAGTGTGAGCATCTTGTGCCAGATTTTGCTATAAGTATAAGAGAAAGAAGTTTCTAAGGTGTAATCCATTTTATAGGGGCTGTGTTAGAAAGAATCAACTTGCAAAAATGTCAAACAAAAGAAAATTATAAGAGTGATTAATGAAGTAGCATCTCATTGAATTTAAACAAGAAACAACTATTACAATGGAAAGAATTGTGAAGTCAGAGAATGAAAATATAGTATACTTAGTCTGGTAAGAGAAGATTATAATTAGTAACATGAAATGCTGAGTTTAAATTAGGCACTGGTGCAGAATGTAATATTATGTCAGAAAAAAATAAACTTTTAACCATCAGGGCTAAAAGGGGATTAAGGGAAAATATTTGTTTTATTTTTATATTTGCTTTATTATTAATGTTTTCAGGAAAAAATAATTAACTGAGTCAAAAGCTATTAACACGAATAAAAAAAATGGAAAGCTTAAGATCGTTTTTGAAATGGTAGCCCTGTGTAAGGATGTTAATTATCCTAATATATTGGGTCATTTGCTTGTGAAAAATTGGCCATGGTGAAACATATTAGAGCCATCCGAAATATCCATATTAAATATATCAGCATAGCTATGTTGACCTCTCTTTTGTATTTTATCTGTATCAAAGGTATTTCAAAGAGATGCACCACAAATAATTAGAAGATCAGAAAATAGTGTGAGCATACTGATGATCTCTTTGGCTTCTTAAAGAATCTGACCACATCATGATCACAACTCATTGAAACAATGAGTTTTTAAACATTTTATCTGCATGAACTAATTCAGCCATGGCTGTAGCAGGGATAATTACCCTCATAACATGTAACTCATCTAAACATACTCAGGTCATACAACTTAGCAGGAAGCAGAAAAACAGCCATAATAAGATTGGGTACCTTAAGTCATTAGGCTTCTGATTTGTTTATGTGAGGTCAGACAAAAGAAGAGCAGGACATGAAAATTATACTTAAAAAAGAGACAATATAATGTTATTTTAAAATAAGAACAGGTATAAAACAATTCTGTCAAATCTGAAGTATTACAGGTCATACATTAGGGTTAGAGACATTGGAAACAAACTTATGGAATGGCAAAGTTTTGCAAATGCCAATTGAAGAAGACAAGTATTAATTAATGGCATTTCTAGGAATAACCCAGTAGCTTGCAAACTCTGTACCTAATATGTCTAAGATAACTATACCTCTTTGAAACCTGTTGAAACAAGGCATATCATGAGGATGAAACCATGTTTAAGAAAATATCATCAGAAAGTCCTATGGTGAAATACTATCAAGCAAATAATTTTTTGCATTATAAGTAGATGCTGATCAGAAGGCAATAAAAGCAGTGGTCCTATAGAAAAACTGGACCAGTTGCTTAATAGTCTAGAGTACTTATACGATTTCTGAAAGAGAGATGCTCAAACAGAGAAATATTATTATCAATAATTTATGGCTGTAAAAAAACGTAATGGTAAATAAGTTGAAAATGATCATAAATGCTTGCCTTGCAGGACATATTCAAACAGGCTCTGCACAGGGCACCTATGAGATTGCAGAAAATGTTGTCTAATCTTCAAATGTTTGTCCTCAAAGTAAAATACATATCAGGCAAGGAACTACATATAGCAGATATTTTAAATAGACCATATTTACCAGACTAGAATCAAGACTTGCTGGGCACACTATAGATTCTTTGAATATTTCTAGTTATCAATGACAGAAGAAAAAGCAAAGACATTTCAGAGTGGCACTGAGACTTACTTAGAAATATGCTTACTAAAAGACATCACCATGATGGCCATAAGAAAGTAACCAACAACTGAGAAATTAAAACTAGTCCTACTATTCATTCAAAGATAAACCATGTTGTGTACCATGTTTAATGTTCAAAGCTAATAATAATGTATATAAACAGCTTAGGAAAATGAGAATAGAAAATGCAAGTCACATCTTGGATCAGTGAAATATAAATGAAAGGCTAGAGATAGAAAGTATTGGCTAGGAATATCAGCACAGACAGAGCAAGCAGTGTAAAGCCATAATGCACTGCCTGCTGTATCTGTGCTAATAAAACAAACAGTGCAAAACCGTAATGCAAGCAAGTCATTTTATAATAATGCTTCAAAATATGAAAATATAGCTTATACATTTCTAGGACATCCATGGGCAGAGTGTGGGCATGCATTTGCTAAAGTTCAAGAAGCCATGCATTTGACAAGTAGAGATTATAATTCTAGGTACCTTGACCTAATTAAGTTGACTGATACTACAACTAAATTTGAGATTACTTTTCAGTGGTAATGACAGACCTCCTGAATCTACGATTAGACTTTCAAGTGTCTTCAACCCGCCAATACACGTGTCATTAAAAATATTTGAGCACGTGTGTGAATTGGATATTAGACACATGGCCGACTCAAATAGAACTAACTTCAGTCGGTTTAACATCACTAAAGAGCAACTTTCAGCTCTAAACTCTTTGCGTTATGCAGGGGTAAGAGTTATTAAACCTGACAAAGGTGGGGGTCTGGCCATTTTTGAGCAAAATGATTATTCTGAACGTATGTTTAGGGTCTTGTCTTCTGATTCGTACCACAAGTCTTCCATCAATGAGATGAACATGTGCTCTAAAAGAATTAGAGGCTATTTTAGAGACCTTTTTATTAATGGTAGAATTAACGAGGACATCTTCAAATATATTGACATCTTATTTGCTAGAACACCAGTGATGTTTGGAATCCCCAAAGTTCACAAAAACCTTGGGGACCCACCAATGAGAGCTCTCATTGATGGTAGGGCTTCAGTTACCTACCCATGTTCTAAGTATGTTGATTCACTCCTTAGGAAATATGTTGAGTTGCTGCCAACTATATGTAAAGATTCGTGGTCTTTTCTATCTGACATAAACAACTTCAGAGAGATTCAAGGTAATAACTTTTTGACCATAGATGTGGTAGATTTATACACATCTATACAACATTTAGAGGCACGTGAGTGGATTGAACTCCTTTTGATAGAACTTGGTGCCCCATCTAATGAGATTGATAACATCACGGAACTTCTTGACATTATTCTTACGTCCAATTTTTTTATGTTTGAAAATGATGTATACATCCAGAAACAGGGGGTTGCCATGGGCTCCCCTTGTGGAGCAGCTGTAGCCAATTTAGTTATGGCATTTTGGGAAAGGAAGTTTGTACTCAGCAATCCGGAATGGAGTAACAAAATTTCTTTCTATACTCGCTTCCTGGATGATATTTTCCTTCTTTTTAAAGGGAATTCCAGAGAAGCAGAGCTATTTGTCAACTACTTAAATAGTACAACTTCCTTTCTAAGGTTTACATACAACTTCAATACAGAAGTAACTAGTTATTTGGATGTAAAACTTATCAGAAATGGCCAAACTTGCTCACTCAGTTCTGTCATTTATAGGAAAGACACCTATGTAAATTCGTTTCTTCACTTCTCTAGCTCACATCCTCTGAAACAAAAGAGAGCTATTGTTAAGGGACAGCTTGTGAGAGCTGTCCGTATGTGCAGTGAACTAGAAGATTTTTGTTTTGAATGTGAGACTTTGAGAAACTTATTTTCTAATAGGGGTTACCCGCTGGGTTTGATTGACGACTTAATTGTAGAAGTACGTCATAAAAGAACTATTGGCTTTTACAAACCTCTTTTGTCGTCTACCCCGCCACCCAGTGGTGATGTAGGGCCACTTGAAGAGCTTAATGAGAGTGTGTGTCCCGTAGTTGTGAGTATGGAAAATTTTCCCACTAATGGGGCTTTATGTAGTTTCATTTCAACATTTAATGTGAACTCTAGTCAAATTCGAGACATTCTACACAAAAATTGGGCTTTCATTGCTAATAACAGTTCCCTCCTTGAAAAACTTGGTGAAAAACCACATATTGTTTTTAGACGAGGGCAAAACATCAAAGACCTTCTTCATACTAGTTCATTAGGGGTTATTTCCTCTAGAAATAAGGGGTCTTTTTCTTGTGGTTCCTGTAATTACTGTATTTACATTAAAACAGGTAGCTTTTGTGCAGTAGAAGGGAACAATAAATTTCCAATTGGCCACAGAATTGACTGTAATACCAAGTCTATAATTTACATAGCGTTCTGCTCCTGTTGCCCTGCCTTCTATATCGGTAAGACCGATAGAAGGTTTAAGGACAGGATTTACCAACATATTTATGCGATCAAAAACAGAAAAAGTGAGAACGCATTGGCCAAGCATATTGACCTATTCCCAGACCACTCTTTTGTGTTCATGGGTATAGACCACCTACCAGTGTCAGTTAGGGGGGGACCTGTTTCTCTGTTATTGGAGGTACGTGAGCTTCTTTGGCAGCTGAGATTGAATGCTTTTTGTACCCCCGGTTTAAATGAAAGCTGTAACATAGCACCTTTTTTGAAACTTAAGGCACATATGAGGTGACAACCTGTATTTTCTTAACATTTTTACTAGTTAATATTTTATATACATATTTTTTGTTTACTTCATTATATTTAAATTTTCAGTTTTCCAACCTCTAGCATGGATACAGCCCCCTTTTTCTTGCTACTTTTATGATTGGTCTGTTTTCACTATATTGAGGAATATAAACAGACAATATAAAACACTTCCACTAGGTTAGGTGAGGACAAACAACTATGTTGTTTAATTATATACATTTTTTACATTTTTATGTGGGTTTTTCACATGTAGGGTATTTTTGATTTGTGAAACGTTTTTGCTTTAAAGCTGCTTGTTTTAGTGACAGTTGATACATATAAACAACATGCTATTGCTTTGCTTCACAAAGTGGAAAGTATATTAATTGAATGGGATTTAAAATCATGCCAACCAGTATCAGTTGTACATTGTTTATCATGTTAGAGTCTTTTGGCTTTTTATGGCTAAATTTAAAATACACACATAGGCAACATAATTAATTTTTAAATACAAGCACTATGTGATTGATTGTATTCATTGTACTGTTTTTAAAATATTTTTAATTTATGTTTTCTCGTTTAATACGATGACGTATTTTGTATTTACTATTTAAAGCGCATTCTCGCGTTTTTTTATACCTCTGATGAAGCTTCCTTTTACAGTTAGCGAAAACGCTGGATGTATTTGTGTTTTAATAAAATTAAGCGTTAAGGTTTGCGGGTGGCAACTCTTCTTTTGGCGTTTGGAACTTTTTGTGGTTACAACTAGAAATAGAGAACATCCAAGATAACACACGACCAAATTCTAGTATTCCTATCTGAACATTAAAATTTGGAAAAATTGTGAAATAGTCATAAAATACATGGCCATTTCTAATGATCCTAGTACACTAAACATTGTTTCTAGAGACTGTAAATTTACCAAAAGAAACAGTTAAAATCAAGACTTTCAAGTGTCACAATTTGGCTGGAATGTCCCAATTTAAATGTCAAACTGGCATATAGTCCTAGTCCTAGCAATTCAATTTATATACTGCCAGTCCTGAACCCATGATCTTATGCCCAGGCCACCAAAAAGATGTGATTGTCACTTTGACAGAAAGGTAGCTGGACCAACAAGCTGCTGATCAGTACTTTTTTCCAGTTGTTGGAAAGTTGTGAACCTCCTCTAGATTTAGACTCCTCTTCCTAATATAAATTGGACATTATTTTTTCACACAGAGTCAACAGGGCATGTTTGAAAGAGTCTAGGCTATGTTTCTAACTGAACTCAACTAAAAATAGCATTTGTTATTGGAATTAGGGTAGTCTTCTAGGACGTAACTAGCCCATGTTAGGAATATAACAGGTTTACCTTATAATATGTACTTTCAATAATGGTCAGTCAAGTGATAGCTGAGGGCTGGGTCAGGCTGGTCAGCTATCTGCAAATCAGTAACACTGAATGAATGAACAGTTCACATGCACTTTGCATGCTGCAACCCAGCAAGCAAACACTGTGAGACTCTAGCACATGTGGCATGACCAGGGCTAAGGCCTGTCTTGAAGTGCTGGCTGATGAGGCCTGTCTATTCCCTGCATTAGTATACATTTCATGAGCCAGGGAAGGGGAACATTCCAGTTTATGCAATATACTGCCACTGTATGTATTGAAAATCTGTTGCATTGCTACATATTGTAAATAAAGCAGTCCTTCATTAATTGTAAATAGTAACACAGCTACTGATATGTCACACCGGTATAGACAGAAAGACAAATGAAAGCCAATGTATGTCTGTAAGCTGTACCCCCAAGTGAACAAATGAAACTGCAGTTGAAGCAGAAAACTTGTATGGTTTGTGAACTTTGAGTTACATGAAACCTATTTATTTATTTATTTTATTTATTTGCATTTTGTTAACCGGGATAGTCCATTGGGCCAGATTTAGCCCTTTTTCAATGGAGGCCAGGGGAGAAAAGCTCCATGTGAATACATATACAAAAGCTATGGAACAAAAACAATGTTTAAAGAAACAATACAATGTACAATTCCTTATGAAATTTACAGAGTATTATGACTCTAAAAACAGTGGATTTAATGCAACAATTTAGTTTGAGATAGCAATAATGCTTTAAATAGAATGTTAAAGACATCGGAAAAAAGAAATAGTAGGTCATAAAAGAGTTGGGAGTAAGTGAGAAAGGGGAGGGTGAGTTAGAGTGAGGAGGAGAGTAGGAGAAGGAATACTAGATGGAGGTGGAGTGGAAAGTGAAAGGTGGATTGGGAAGTGGAAGATGGAAGTGGAAGGTAGAGTGGGAAGTGGAAGATGGAAGATGGAAGTGGAAGACGGAAGATGGAAGATAGAGTGGGGAAGTGGAAGATGAGGTGTATAGATTAGGAGGGGTGGGAGCAGCAGCATTCACGTTTGGACGAGAGGTAAGAGTGAACAAGCTTTTTAAGGTAGAGGGGGATTGAGTAGTTTGAATATGAGTAGGAAGGGAGTTCCATTTCCGTGCTAGGGAGTAAGATAATAGGAGTTGGCCAGGAGTGCTTAATGGCTTGTATACTTTGAGAAGGTTTTGATTGTTAGATCTGAGGGATTGGTTTGGAATATGTATAGTGAAGGTAGTAGCTAGATAAGGGCAGTGTGATGGTCTGAAAATGAGTTTGTGGGCAGTGGAGATTTGAATGCAAAAGAGATAGTGGTGAAACTCTAGCCAGTTTAAAGACTCTAGAGAGTTGCAATATATATATATATATATATAGACATACCTACATTTGGTACATATCAACTCTGGCAACAGTGAAAAAGGCATATTCCAGGTTTTCAATATTTTGTGTCAGCAGCAGCTTTTCAATATTCTGACTTTTTAACAGATGACATCACAGTTGGGAATATATGGCTGAATAAGGTTTGCACATTTGTTTAACAAGCATTTTTAATTTTTTTTAGTATATGGATGGTGTAGTGATGCAGGGGTTTGTGTTGTCACCTCACAGCAACAGGCTCTCTGGTTTGATTCTCGGTTGGGGTACCTTCCTTGCGGAGTCTGCATGTCCTCCTTGCATTTGTGTGCACTTCCTCCAGGTGCTCCAGTTTCCTTCCACATTACAAAGACATGTCTGGAGTGTTTCTCCATTGCCCTTCACTGAAAATTGACCTGTTCCAATTCAGACATTCTTGGTAAACAAATAAATAAATATTTACTGATGTTTGTTTTTTGACTGTAGTAAATTAATAGTTTCATAGGTAATTACTATGCCAGCTGCCATTGCAAGTCATTTAAGCCTAACCAATTTCACTTTTTGTGCTGAAAATAACCTGTCCTATTTGGTTATAGATTGCTCTTTTCCATTCCATGGTCAATAATTATATATTACCCCTAATCAGAATAAATGGGATCATGCCCTAGATAATTTGAGGGGACACATGCATGGGATAAAGCATTTAGGAGCTGCCTCTACAGTACAGGGGGCAGTCCTGCTGCAACTTTTCTATATCCCATCCATGGATCGAAGTTGAACTTAAATATGGACAGGGATAAACTTAGTTTCATGTGGACGAGGAGTCTGTTCTACAGCAGTGGTATCCTCTGTGAAATATACTTGTCAATCCAAACCATTCTGTTAATGTTGCAGAAGAGGTTTAGATCCCTAGAATGAGTAATTCTGATGCTGTTTTTTCTTGCTGATGTGCAGTAAGTCCATCAGTAATGGGTTGGAGGATGCCCTGAATGCCAGATACAGGTTACTTCTTAGCAGTCTGTGGGATATTAAATACAATGAATGATCAATCCAGTCATGTGATGTATGATCACATGAGTGATGCAAGCAATAATGCCCAACAGGGTGTGTGTTAATGTGTAATTACACATTAACACATACCCAAGGCATTACTGAGCTTAGAGAATGGGCTCGCTGTAAAATTGTAGTGTTTTACGTACTTTAATATATATATATATATATATATATATATATATATATATATATATATATATATATATTTTTTTTTTACTATATATTTTTGTACTATTTTTTTATGTAAAATAGTTCCTCCACCTAATGTTTCAAACTTGCTGTAGTATATGTTAATATGCTAATGGTGCTAGAGGAAGCTTGTTATAGCCAAAATACAACATTTAAAAATAACCAGGTTATTTACTTTATTTTTGGTCCCTTGCTCCTAAATCGTGAGAAAGTTACTGGAGATTGAAATTACTAAATGAGATACATTTGAGCTTCAGACTTTTTTTCCCTTCAGAAAATTCATGCTAACTTAAGTCCTTTACTTTAGCAGCTTTCTAATTTTATAAGAGCAGTAATTAAGTTTCTGCTTTAGAGCCTTTGTTCCCCCTTTATTTTAGGCTTTATCCAGAATGTTTCCTCTGAAAGGCATAGAGGTTTGTAAACCTCTTTACTGCTGCTGCTGCCAGTAGTCATCTCACGCACTCACACACACACACACACACACACACACACACACACACACACACACACACACACACACACACACACACACACACACACACACACACACACACACCCCTGCTTCAGAAAAAATGCATGCTAATGAAAACCCTGTTATTTTAGCAACTTTCTAAGTTTATAAGAGCAATATTTAAAATCTGTCCCTATTTTCAGCCCTTTGTTTCCTCATTATTTGTGTCTCAGTCCAGATTTCTTTGCCAAGAGGTATGTTGGACAGGTATGCAAAGATCTTTTGTGATGGTGCCAGGAACACACACACACAAACACACACACACACACACACACACACACACACACACACACACACACACACACACACACACACACACACACACACACCCTGTCTCTCTCTCCCTCTCTTCTGCTTTCATGCATCATTCACTCACACACTCAAGCAGCAATATAAACACACATACACACGATCATCTCTCTCTCACATTCATACATGCATACTCTCTCTCTTTCTCTCACGCACACACACACACACACACACACACACACACACACACACACACACACACACACACACACACACACACACACACACACACACACACACACACACACACACACACACTTTTTATTTTATACTCGTTAAATAGCAGAAGTGCTGCTGAGCCAGTATAAAATAGTAGCTTAATCGATCTCTCTCTCGCACTCTTACAGGAATACACTTTCACACATACACACACTTTTTTATTTTACTTTTATTTTACTTTACACTCACTAAACAGCAAAAGCACTGTTTAGCAAGTGCAAAATAGTACCTCAACCGATCTCTCTCCCACAATGACACACGCATACACTTTCACACACAAACACATGCACATACTTTTTTTATTTTATTTTATTTTACATTTGTTAAACAGAAGAAGCGCTGCTTAGCAGGCTTAAAATAATGGCAACCATTCCATTTTCTCAGTCAGAGCTAAACGCTGGCTTAATATGCTGCCGTGAAGCGGTGGAGTCATTTTTCACTTGGCATTACTTGTACATGTATACCCCTGCTGGAGAATGCTTCTAAGCCTGTTCTCTAAGTTTCATTATTTACTGTTTGACTGACAGAAATATTACTATTCTGATGAAGTTATTGATTTTATATAGAAAAGAAAACTCAAAATAAATTAATGGTTTTACCATCCGGTTGTGTACAGATGTATTTTTGGTTTATTAGTTTCATTTTGAAGCACAAAATGTAACCAAGTAGCAGGTTCACATTCCTCATATAAACAATTTCTCTGGCTATTAAGAGAAGTTGGTCTGCAATCAGAAGACAGTTTCCTATCAGACACTGTATATCTCCCTAGGTAAACAGGCAAAGAATTTAAGTTAGATTTTTGACTGTGAAAGGGCACGATAGTGATAATCTAAATAGACAATCCAAGTGAAGAGTGTATTGCTATCTTTCCTCTGGACTTCCCCAGCATACCTCTGTATTCAGAAATCAGAATCTTGTTCTTGCTCATAAACACAAAGAGGATAGAGTGTCCTTGTCAGGCTATATAATCGGAAAAAAGAACTTCATCTGAATTACCTACATTGGAACTGATGTTGATCAAGACAAAGTAATTTTGGAGTAACAGATTTTAAATTCCTGTATTACATCAATTCAGGATTGGTGGTATATGGCACTCAGGCAAGTTCTGCTGTGAAACAAATTAAGCAATGATCCACCCATGAGACCAAGTCCACCAGCAGGTCACAGATAGGTACATACCCAGTAAATGTCCAAATTTATCAGTCACAATTATTTTACAAGGGTTACAGGCTGTGTACTGATCTGAATACTGAATTGTCTAAAACTAATGGCTGAGATGAGCGACACCAAGTTAACGATGTATGAAAATGTGAGACAGCAGATAATGTGTCCAAGGTTGTCAAAGATCTGGTGCGGCAGAATCCAAATTAATCCTCTTTCAAGTTTCATCAGCCTGTAAGTAATGGTTTAGAAAACAGATTGAGTTGATATAGCCTGTATAAATGCTTGTGTTCTAACAAGACTCAGAAACAAATCATCTGATACCCCATAATGTTAGGGTACAATTGTTTACAGTGTTGTTTCCTCGATAATTCAGTTAACATGCAAATGGACTTTGTGAACGTGGTAATTTCCCTGTTGACATTGCACTTGGTTGTTTCACTTCACATTTCAAGTAAGGATTTGAATGGCAATTAAAAAGAAAATTCTTTAACTGCAAAAGTGTTATCTGTTATACTGAACTGTAGAGCAGTAAGACACACAATGTGACTGTCCTGCTAATTTCTGAGTGTTTTTGTAATTTTCTAGTAGGCAGAAAAGTGCTCTTTGTCAAAGTATTCTCCTTTTTGTGGTCATTTGGCAACAGTATTATACTGCTGGTATGTTAGTTAGCCAAATATAGTTTGTTTTTTGCAGTCAATCACTGAAAATTATGCATGTTTTCAAAAAGTTATTAGTAGTATATAAATTACAGAGACTGCACAATTAATGATAATCAGTTTTAAACATTTTGAGCAGGAATTGTGACAGCGATCAACACAGCAAAATACTAAATTTTAACTCAAAACAAATTCAGCTTCATTAAATCTTAAGCTAAATATGGGAAATGTAAACAGAATTATTGTCGCAGCACAGATAAGGAAAGCAGATGTGCTTATTATAGGATAACTGATTTATATAAAATAGCTATATGTATTAGATTGCAGAAGACAGATATGGGAAAATGAATATTGCGCTGTACTGGAGCATAATACTGAGGTATTAAGTGGCCTTCATTCACAAGCATTGATTCTGGAGAGTATGGAACTGTATAAAATAGTATTAGCCACTTTAGCCACTGGGCAAGATTATACTTTGCAAGTGAATATATAAGTAACACGCAAATTGCTAATGCAAGAACCGTCAACCACTGACAAGGCATCAAAAGCTACCTTTGTTAGTTATGTGGCAATTCGGTTGGTGGACATGCAATGCTCTTAATTTCAAAAGGTAGAGAATTCAAAGCAGTAAACACTGTTTTATTTATTCTGTTTTACAGTTTGTGTTTGCCATGTAGATTAATTGATCTGTTGCACCTTTTCAGTCATTAACCGAGTACAAAAATTGCAAATGAGATTAGACAAGAACACATGTATGGAATTTATAAGAGAAGTAGAAAAGCAATTAATTGTGGCACTAACATTTGATATGTAGACAATAAATTTGCAATATATATAAGGAGGTAATATAAAATTAACAACTTTTATATCATCTGGAGTAAGATGCTTAAATATCTCTTACCTGTTGAATAGTATATCCAGTTTTGTGAAAACAAGTGCACTTATAATCTTTAAAAATAAATTTTCCAAAGTTTTTCTGAAAGTGTATAAGATGCAATTATTTTTCATGTTTGAGGGTGAATGGTTACAGAGAACAAGCCTAATTCTAAAGAATGATTTTTCACTAATAGTTTGTTTAAAACTTGACCTGGCCAAAAAAAGAGTGGCAGCTTGGTTGGTTGTCAGAGAGTAGATTTAATACCCAAATGGAAGTTTTCTTTTTTGGGGGGTTGGGGGATGCAGTAACTAAGCATAAGCATAAGAATTTTAAATATCAGGTTACATAGAAGTGGAAGTAGAGCTTGGTAACCAGTAGGCTTTGTGAAGTAGGCTGCAATGATGTGTCCTTTCATCTGAAAGTATAACAAATCTCTAGATTTTTGTTTCAGTAACCTGTAGCTTTTGGGTCTTGTGGGCAGAATTTAGACTTATATGAGCCAGGGCACATTCCTATTTGGGAGTTATAACATTTATGGTCATGGCTGATCTTGGTGCTGGAGAGAGGAGATACAGGATATGATAGCAAAGTTTTAGTTGTGAAAGTGCTTTACAGCAAAACATTGTCTGTGTTGTGAAGTTAAAGAGAGGGCCAGTTTTGCCTTCATCTCTATACTGAGTATGAATCTTTGGAATGAAAGGGTAATTAGGTAAACATGACCAAGATTCTTTATTGGTGAGATAACTGAGTTAATAACATAGTTTACTTATAACTTTTGGACTGTTTTCTCAGTATGCAAAAAGAAAAATAAATGCTGAGTGAGGGATCCAGCCAACCATTTGTTTGTCTGAAGTAAGAAAGTGATATAATGTGATTTGCCAAGTATCATTAATAGACAGATGTAATGATGTGGCAAATCTTTGGGTTGCTCTAAAAAAAGACAAAAAAAAAACCCCACTCTTTTGGTTTTTGTCACATTAACACAGAATTATTTTTGAATCACTAGAAACTTACAATAATGTCCATGTGTAACTTTGTTTGAATGCACCTTGATATACATTATGTGACCAAGTATTCTATATTTTCTTATTATTTAAACAATAAATACCTTTATTGAATTATCACCTATGGCATAGACAATCAAACATTTATGTAAATGAAAACAAAACATAATGACATATTTTCAGTTACAAACATTATACATTAATTATAATTTATATAGTCATTAGTTTGAACATTGGCTCTACTTGATTGTCACTGTTGATGTGACATCCTGACCCTATGGACAAAACTGAGGAAAAGGTGTTGTGGATGGATGGATTTACTTATGTGGCTAAAGGCACATTTCAAAATTCTTAGAAGGGTTAAACAAATCCTATTTGAAAAGTGGATAAAAACAGAGAAAAAAATAAATACAAATCCACTGAGGCTTGCACACAACCACAATAGCTATCGTCAACTGGGTTAATGACGAAAGCAAAAATTAAATATTTTTTACACTAACCCAGTTTTCTGTAGCTACTGCAGTTGCGTGCAGGCCTCTGTGGATTTGTATTTATGTTTTTTTTTTAATCTTAGAGGAGCTGTTTTTAAGGTGGGTATATAGTTCATAGGTTAGAAAGAATGGGTTCTTTTGGTATAGAGGACATTATCATTCATTTCCAAAATGGGGTTCTGATAGCAGAGGTCAATAAACACCATTGGGGGAGATTGTAGATGAAGGCAAAGGGAGCCAATGTAGTGATGATTTATAATGCAATTTTAAAAATAAGTAAATGATTCAAAAGCTAAGGTGAAGGAGTTTGCCAAGTAGTTTGCTAATGGCAGTAGTTTGAAGAGTGACATCTAACAGAGCATTTTAGAAGTAATAAAGGAAAAGTGTGGCTTGCCTAAAACTGATAGAGATTTGAATGTTTTGCTCGCAGAGTTTATTTTGGTTGTTCTACTTATACTTCATGCAGTTCTTCATAAATTGTAAATGATGAAGTAAAATTTTAATGACCAGTCTCTTTCCAAATGAGTTACATGTCATTTTTTACTAGTAGCTAATGTTACCTACATGGATCTATTTAAAAATGTACTTTGCATACAAAACAATTCTTTGCAAACAACAAAACAAAGACAGAATACATCCAATACGGATATAAACCAGAACAAAAAAACAGCTTCGGATCCACCAATAAGAGCTTCACCACTTGTCAGCTTAAAAAACAAATTTATTGCAGCAAATATTAAAACTAGTGACAAAATATAACTGTGAATAAGTTGAGTGCTTTCACCCAAACTATTTGGGCTTCATCAGAACAATTCATAATACACAACTTAATCCTTATATACATAATTTGGCGCCAAAAATTGCTCAAACCATTAAACACATTTAAAGCGGTAATGTCCTTTATACTGCTATTCAAAGCCGTAATAAAATGGCTTCATCATATAGATGCTATAAAAACTATAATAAAACATGTAATATATATATACAAGCAACTAGTGAGAACAAAACAAAGACCTACAATAAAAATGGCGACTGAAAAACAGCAGCACTCTGAGAAAATAAATATATACTCAGTCAACTATAATGAGTACATTAGTCAACAATTTGACAATAACTTTTAAGACATTAATTTATAAAGGTAGCTGTGAAAAACTTTAATGCATCGATAAAGGTAGCTGTTATTTTGTTGTGTGACCAGGTTATGTTGTACAAAAGGATGAATGAAGATGCTGTTAGCTATTGTTTTATTATTATTCTTTTGACATGTTGCTTTTCTTCTGTTAATATTTTTTATTCCAAACAAACTATATTTT
This sequence comes from Protopterus annectens, assembly GCF_019279795.1. Classification (NCBI taxonomy): domain Eukaryota; kingdom Metazoa; phylum Chordata; order Ceratodontiformes; family Protopteridae; genus Protopterus; species Protopterus annectens. The sequence goes on from NC_056745.1 coordinate 887,880,831, forward strand.
ACATCTGAGAATCAATGTCTGTGGAACAAAGGAGTGCATTACCATTTACAAAGGATGTGAGTTGGTATATGAATGTGTGTTATATGGAAATGAGTCTAATGAAGGCTGAAATATTATACATGAGCAAAAAGTATGCAATGTTTGACACCTTAAGTAACAATAACAAAAATATAGGGAGAATTTTAACTTATATTATTTGGCAAGATAAGGAACTGTTTGCACATTAAGTGAGCTGGCATGTTGCACGTTTTGCACTTGTTTTGATATGGGCCATGCCAGTTAACATTATAATTTCCCTATTACCTTGAGTATACATTTATTTTTAGTAGTATAACTTGAAATCTATTAAGTAGAATTAGATAATTCTGGGAGGAATATACATAAACCTAATGCATATTTCAGCAACATTTTCAAGTATTATAAGTGCAACTTCTCATTTTAGAGTGGAACCAGCTTCAGAGTGGATGGAGTATGCAAATCTGTATAAATGTATAACAAAAGTATCAAGTGCTGCCCTTCTACCTAGCCAGCAACTGGTGACATTATAACAGGAGGAGCTTAGGTGTAAAGAGAGATTTATGCCATGATTCACATAAAATCAATACAGCTACATTTTCCAGTGTTAGCCATACTTTTGAAAAGTCAAGTTGTTTATTAAGATGCAGTAATTTATGTGAGCACTGGCTAATCCCTTTGTACGATACTAGTGGTTTAGAGGGTTATAGTGATATTTGGAGATGGGCTTAAGTGCACTAGTGGTTGATTACTACTGAGAGTGAAAATGTTATCTGTCAGTATTATAAACCCATCACCTAATATTTATATTTTTAAAATTGACAAATATAGAAAGGTATGCGTGATACGCAATTTGTGGAAAATATGAAAGATAGATTTTGTGACAGATGCTGTTGAAAGTAATGAACAGTTCAATGAGTGAAGGAGCAAATGACGAGGACATTGTAAATATAATGCATCTGTGACATAACATGAAAGGCTGAAATTTTGCTCTTGTATTGCCAAAGGTACGATAGTGTAACTTAGTTTAGTAGCCAGTGTAACTTTATTAGCCAATATATTGTTTTTGCACCATTATTGCATGGGCATGTCCTCTTCTTAGTTGTAGTGTTGCCAATATTAACTGTCTTTTTAATGATCACTGTTGTATAATCCAGTGCAAGGTTAGAATAAGAAATATTTTGCAAGTTGTTTGAAGTTTTTTTTTCCTGAAATCAATTAAAAATAAGTACTACTGCATTCATACTTAAATAAATAACTACACAAATGAATAACTAAATAAATAGATAGACAAGCAGAGAAACATATAGAATTCTTGTAAAGGTGCTCTTTAGTATATTTATTTATATATTTATTTATTGAGATTTGTTTACCAGGAATGTCTGACTGGCACAGTTGCCCTTTTTCAGCAGAGGCCTGGAGAGAAAAACTCCAAGGTATCATACTTAATGCAATCAATATTTACAATAACAAATTTTATAATGCAGTGTCAGTGAATACATAGCATAATAGTCAGTATAATAAAATTTGTGTTGATATCCACAAACATTAAATTTGCAAGCTTTGTACTGCGACTTTAGAAGAGTGGTATATATGATGGTTAGGAGTAATTTAAGAAACACGCTAGAGGAAGGTATCAGAGGAGATAAGAACGTCTGAGTGTAAACAGAGAAGTAGTGATGGAACAGTAATTGGGTTGTGCTAATTAGAAGTAGGTATAGTAGTTTAAGAAGTACAATAAAGTGAGGTATTAGAAGGGGATAAGCAGGTTAAGTGATTTAGAGATTTAAAAGGAGGTATGAGAAAGGTAATGAAGGGTGTTAGGGAGCTATGTCACAGATGAGGAGCAGAGACAAAGCCAGGAGGCAGAGAGGAAGTCTTCTAATAATATTTTGAAGAGATAAAGATGTGTGATAGACCCGACTGATATAGGAAATTTTAGTCCAAGTTCTATATACATTATTGGAATAGAGACTGACCCCAGCAGACCTCTGTGGTTTGTAGATGGTAAGCAGTTGTTTATTATTTGACTCAAAGGGGTAATTTGGAAGATAGTATTGGAGTAGGGGTCTAATTGCTGAGCAGGCAGATGGGTTGTGGATGATTGTATGGGTTAAGGTAAGCTGAATATTAGATAGGTGGTGAAGAAGCTTGAAACAATTAACTGTTTTTAGTGATAAACAGTGATGGGTCTGGTAAGGTTTGTTGCAAGTGAATCTGGCAACTTTGGTACAGCACTATTCAAGTTCAGAATTAAGTGAGGCTTATTGGTTAGTCATGATAGGGGCTCCACATAAGAGAGATGGTAAGAGGTAAGTGGTAGCTACAGTTACCTTGGCAGAGTCTGTAAGGAATTATTTACTATATGTAGAGTGACAAGTTTTTAATAGGTTTTCTTGATGCCACTGTGGATATGTAAGTTGAATTTAAGATTGCCGTTGCTTGTCAGGCCAAGTAGTTTAGTATGTGGGGTAACTTCAATCATGGTAGTATTTAAGGAAGAAACATTTAAGTTGTTTTTTTAATGGAAATGTAATTTTGGAAAAAAGAGAAGTAATTTAGTTTGGTGGGGGGGTGGTTAGTAACAGCTAATTATCCTGTGGCCAACTTTCAAAAGAGTTAAAGGTTTCTTGAGTAATTCACTGAAGATGCATTAGATTGTTGGACATGCATATTAGGGTAGAATCATCAGCGTATTCCACGAGGGAAGCTTGCTAAGAGGATTTGTGTATATTTCTAGTGAATATATTAAAAAGCAGAGGGCTGAAAATTGAGCTCCCTGGCACACCAGTATTGACAGGAAGAAAGGAAGGAAAGAAGAAAAAGTGGAGAACCATTTATCAGACTAGTATTTGTTGTTTAACTAGCTGTTAAACCATAGTAGTGTAGGTTGTGATAACATGAGAAAAGATAGTTGGTAGAAGAGTTTTTGGCAAGAGACTAGATCAAAAGCTTTACAGAGATCAAGGAATACAGATAAAACAAGTTTGCTTTCATCTCTCGCTTTGTTAAAAGTATCTGTGAAAGTTAATAAGGCTATGCTAATGCTATGGGTGGGTTTAAAACCATGCTGTGTGGGGGTCAGAAGCTTTTCCTGAAGAATATTTTGGAAACATTGCTTGTAAATGCACTTCTCCAGAATTTTTGACAAAGGGATAATATGGTGATAGTTTTGAAACTGGTTATATCAGATGAGGTTCTGCCTTTATGAATATGGAAATTGAAGAATTGTTTTCCATATAGACAGAAAATCTGATTCCTTGATGGATCTGTTAATTAGAAGAGACATAGGATAGGCTATGGAACTGGCAGCCAGTTTGAGACATTCTGTTTGAAGATTATCTACTGAAGGAGAAAATGGTTTCAGTTTAAAAAGTAGTGATTTGATGTAGAGGTTGGGATTTAGGAAGAAATATAGGAGTGTTTGCTGTCTGAGGAGATAGCATGAAAGGATTGTTGGGAGGAAAATCTTTAGTAAGGGTTTTAAAGCTTTCTAAAAATGTGTAATAAATTGATCAGCCATTTAGGAGGAAGTATTATTTGGGCAGGATTAGGATTAGCGGATATTCCAGGGTAGAGTATATTATTAACAGAAGAACAGAATTTTTTAGGGCTGGAAGACTGATTAAGCACGTGGTCACTGAAGTAGATTTTCTTGTGCATGATAATCTGTCTTTTAGTTCTTTAAAGTTTTGTAGGTTTTGGGAAGATCTGTATTTAACCATTCTTTGCAAGCCCCATCTCTTTCATACAGTAGGTACCTGCTTTGAGTGGATAATGAAGGAGTAGGGTTATTCTTAATTCTTTTTGATTTAGTTGTAGCCAAAATAGAGGGTTTTCAGGAAAAGTGAGATACACTGTGTACAGCTTCAAAGAGTGGAATATTTTTCAGGATAGACCAGCTAAAGGAGTTTAGAATTCTGTTAAATGTATCAGGGTTAAAATTAGTGAGGTTACTAGAAGTTTTAAGTAAGTGTTGTTTGACATGATGGGTTTCTTTAGTATGAATGCAGTGTATGAAGGGTTTAGTAGCTTTAGCAGCAGTACAGTAATTTATTTATTTATTTTTTTTATTTGACATTTGTTGACAGGGAATGTCTGACTGAGTTTATGCCCTTTTTCAGCAGAGGCCTGGGGAGAAAAGCTCCACAAAGTATTACATACACCATAGAAATCTTTACAAATTGTATAGTATACACGTGGTAATATAAACATGCATTATAATACTTGGATTTCCCTTGTAGCATGACAGCTTAAAATGAGTTATTTACACAAAAGGCAATAAAACAATATGTTAAAGTCATTCATATATCTCCAATACATAAGGAATTCCCCATTTAGAGCAGAAGTAATGACAGTTAACTCAGAGTTTAAGATAAGAGTACACAAACTACTGTGTATTAAATATTAGTTCTTACAGGATGAGGAAGGGAAGTAAGCTAAATGGGAAAAGAATGGCGGGAGGTAAATATGAGTAGTGGAGAAATTTAGTGAAAAAAGGTATTATGAGTTAGAGTTTTGTGGCTAGAATTTAGTATGAATTGAGAAGGGGCCTTATGCAATGGGGGTCAGATTATTAAGTTCACGGTGGTTGTATACAGGAGCAAGTCCAGGTACTAGTACAGTGGACTTTTAGGGTGATTTTAAATGTGTGGGCCGTGTGGTAGATCTGATTGTTAAATGTGCTTATTCCAGTGGACAGAGGGAAGATAGTTGTAGAGAGTTTCACCAATTGATGTTTTTAGGTTTGTAAATGTCAAGGAGGTTTTGGCTGGTGCTTCTAAGTTTTCTGGTTGAGAGGTAGTAATTTAAGATGTTGGAAATGTTAGGGCAGAAGGAGGGTTTGTAGATGATGGAGTGGATAATATTAAGTTGAGAGAAAAGAAGTTGATTGGAGAACTCAAACCAGTCCAGTGGTTTCAAGGCCAGGCAGTGTTGGGATTTAGGTTGAGTGCTGGTGGCGAATCTAGCTATTTTGTGATATGTATTTTTCATCTTATTCAGTTGTGTTGCCAGTAGGTTAGTGAGGATTTGGGAGCCATAGAAGAAAGAGGATAGTAGATAAGCAAGAGAGAGTAGCTGTCTTTCCTCTGGTGTGAGATGTATTTTGTTATGGGAAAGTAGGCCAAGCTTTTGATTAGTATTTTTGATACAGTAATTCATATGAAGGTCAAACTTTAGTTTACCATCAATTATGACCCCTAGTAGTTGAGGTGATAGAGAAGACTGAGGAGTTACAAGACAGTGATTTAGGCAGAAATAGAAGTAGTTTAGTTTTCTTAGCATTGAGTATTAGCTGGTTATTGGTTAGCCAGGTCTCAATATTTGTAAAAGTTTGCTGGGTTTTGGAAAGCAGGTCTGAGAAATAATCAAAGGAGGTGATGACTGTTGAATCATCCACATATTGGATGAGAGCTGAGTTGCAGCAGGATTTATAAAGATTATTAGCAAAAACGTTGAATAAAACAGGTCCTAAGATGGAGCCTTGGGGCACACCTGTGGTAATTGGCAGTGGAGGAGACAGTGTAGAAAGCCATCTAACAGATTGTTGCCTATTGGACAGGTAGCTGCTGAACCAAGAGCGGATGGGGACAGATTAAGTTCTGTTAGTTTAGAAATGAGCAAAGGATGAGACACAGTATTGAATGCCTTGGATAAGTCCAGAAATAGGCAAGAGACTAGTTTGTTATTGCTTCTGGATTGCACAACTGAATTGGTAAAAGTGGTGAGAGCAGTGGAAGTACTATGGTTTGGTCAAAAAACATGCTGAGTGGGTGTTAAAAGGTTTTCTAGTAATAGGTGGCATAGTATTTGTGTATGGATCATTTTTCCATGATTTTTGAGAGTGGAGAGAGAATAGTTATAGGCCTAAAACTGGCAATTTCTATAGATTTTCCTCCTTTATGGATGAGGATAGTATAGACTTTTTTCCAGATGGATGGAACAGTAGATTCAGACAGTGAGCAATTTATCAGAATAGATATGGGGTACGCAATGGAACAGGCAGCTATTTTTAGGAAGTATGGTGGCAAGCTCCAGTCGCTGGACCCCACACAGTTCGGCTTCGTCAAGGGCAGATCATGCCTCCTGAACCTGGTGGATTTCTTTGAGACAGTTACTCAGGATATAGATAAGGGAAAGGAGGTACACCTGGCTTACCTTGACCTTGCTAAAGCATTTGACACCATTCCCCATTCAGGTATTATTAATAAGCTCACCAACCTGGACATAAACTCTTACGTCACAAGATGGATCGCAAACTGGCTCTCAGACAGATCCCATAATATAAGAGTAGTGGGATCTATGTCCGAATCCAGACCTGTAATGAGTGGTGTGCCTCAGGGCTCTGTCCTGGGGCCCCTCCTGTTTGGCATACACTTCTCAGAAGTACAGGCAAGCACGGAAGGGCTGACTAAGTTTGCAGACGACTGCAAACTGGGTGCTATAATAGAGTCTCTGGCCGACATGGAGATCCTCCAGAAGGGCCTAAATGAGACTGATGCATGGTGTCAAAGCCATGGTCTCAAGCTAAATGCAAAAAAATGCGTAGTACAACATAGGAGGTAATCTCCTGAAATCTGAAGAAGAAATAAGGGATCTAGGGACCCAAGTAGATAGTCAGCTTTCCTTTGATAACCATGTTGCCAAAGTGGTTAGAAAATCCTTCTATGTGACCCATCTGATCACGAAAGGGTTCGCATCAAGATCTAAGGATGTAATGGTGCCCCTCTACTCTTCCCTCATCAGACCCATTATTGAGTACAATGCACCAATTGGAGTGTACCTGGCTAGACATCTCCAGCAGCTGGAGAGACCACAGAGGTATCTAACCAAGAGGATTACTGGCCTCAAACAGTTGCCCTATGCAGCATGATTGAAAAAGCTAAGACTGTTCTCTGCTGCATACCGCTTTCTCAGAGGCGATCTCTGTCTAACGTACAGAGCCATGTCCAACCCAGAATTGTTGAACATGCTTCATCTTAGCAAAACCAAATCTACTCGAGCTACACGCTCTAGAGATATAAACCTCAATACAACAATGAATAGAACATGCTGGGGCGATAGATTACCTTCACAGAGACTTCCCTTACTATGGAACAGGGTCCCGATCTACATAAGACAGAGCCCCTCACTATCACTCTTCAAGAGGAACCTTGATGAGTGGATGGGTAACAGAAAGTTCACACCGGGGATCACACCAACAGCACTACTAGATAGGGGCCAAGGGTACTAGCTGCTAGTACAAGGGTCTAGAGAACTCCTAAGGGGCGGTGAATACCGCACAACGTGGCTGGGCTAATATATGCCTTTGGGCAGATATCCCAGTACCACCCTATGAACCTATGAACCTATAAGTTGTCAGCAGAAGGAGAGCATGGCTTTAGGTTCTGAAGAAGTTTTTTGATATAGGTAGTTGATACAGTTTGAAAAGAAAAACATTTTTTGGGTGGGATTGGGATGTTTTTCTGAGTGAGGGCTAGATGAATCAGAAGCAATGGTGGAGATCTGGAGCTAGAAGTCAGTAATCTACTGATGGTATTGATGAAAAAGGAATTGAATTGGGTGGCTATTTCCGTAATTTATTAGTGTTATGTCTGTGTAGTTACTGTAGACAAGGATAGCAATTTTTTATTAAAGCTAGAAGGAAATGAAGACACAGCAGTGGCTGTTACAGGTAGTATCATTGTGAAGGGAAATGTTGGTGGGTCTGATTGAGTAAATTGGTATTCTATCCAAATCATATGATTAGAACTATTATGGGAGTTATGAAAGGCTTCTAAGAAAGTTATGCAATTTAAAATAGACATTTAAACAAGCAATGCTGAGGGACAGAGGTATAGTTGCAGGTAAGATTGTGGAGAACAGTCACATGGCAGCCATGTACAAGAAGCAACTATTTTAATACAGAAGTTCTTTCCTGTACTTAAAACTATTTATACTTGACTTTTGCCCAAATAACTTCCTTTGCATGCACAAATATTAGCATTCCTGTAATTGAATAAAATGGCCAGAAGATGATAACATGTTACTTTTACTTAAAAACTTCTGACACCCAGCTAATGCAGTACAAAGAAGGGGAAGCACTGACTTTGGCTCACAATTCACTGAACAAGTATCTTCAATGCTATTTTATTTATTTATGTTATTTAAATTTGTTGACCGGGAGTGTCCGACTGGACGTAGGTCCATTTTCAGCGGAGGCCCAGGGAGAAAAGCTCCACAGTAAAATAAACAGACAGTAGTTACATTGGATTACATAGTGAATAACAATTTAACATAGCAATTACTTACAACATATTTACAGATGAAGAACATAGTACATCAATAGACAACTAGAATCTTTATCTGTGAAGTACATAACAGACATTAACAAATATTACAATGAGAAGTTCCTGCTGTATAATAAGTACTAGGCTTATGAGCATCTGAGCTTGCTATAATCAAGGTAGTTAGTGGAGTGGAAAGAAAGGTAGTGGTTGGATGGGGTGGATGATATTAGAGTGGGAGTTGCAAGGGCATAGCCAGCATGTTTTTAGGTGCGCTTTTAGTAAAGTTTTGAAGTGGGTGCATGATGGTACGGAGGTAATTGTGGGTGGGAGTGAGTTCCATAATTTGGCTATGGCGCAAGAGAATAGTGCTTCACCAGCAGAGTTATTGGCTTTAGTGATCTGCAAGTGATTTTTGTTGCTGGATCGTAGTGGTCTGGTGGTGTGATAGAGTTGGAGTAGATTCTGGAGGGATTGGACATTTAGTGGATGGTTTACTAGTTTGTGGGCAAGTGAGAGTTGATACCACTGAAGGAGGTGAGGGAGTTCAAGCCAGCCCAGTTCAGCAAGTGAGAGACAGTGGTGACTAAGGTAGGATGCCCCTGTGGCGAATTTGGCAATTTTGTTGTAGCAGGTCTCTAGCTTGTTTAGATCACATTGCCTTAGGTTGGTATATATTGGAGAGGCATAAAGTAGGGTGGAGATAAGGTGGGAATTTGCTATTGAAATCTTTGCTGCTTTGGTGAGAAATTGCTTATTTCTGTATAACGCTATGTGAATGTCAAATTTTAGTTTACTGTCTATTTCCACTCCTAGCAATTTTGTGTGCTCAGTTGGGTATATAGTGGTGTTGTCTTTTGCTGTGATGTTAAAGTGAGAGTTGTTTTGACTATGTTTGGTGGGTTGGAAGATGAGTAGTTTAGTTTTGTTTGGGTTGAGTATTAATTGGGCATTGGATAACCATGTTTCAACAGAGGGAAAGGCTTCCTGTGTGACTTTTTGCAGTTTGGGTAGGGACTGGGCTGAGCAGATGATGGTTGAGTCATCTGCGTATTGTATGAGTGTGCCATATTTGGTGGCAGAGGCTAGATTATTGGTGTAAACAGAGAAGAGTAGGGGTCCAAGGATGGATAAAGTGATTGTCCAATAGAACAAGTGTTATATATCAAAATGCAATCAGATCCTGCTTACTAGTTTGAAGAGAGGGATATTAATATAGTTTACCTTCAGTAACATTAGATGTGGTTGTGTTTAGGTTCTACATAGGAGCAAATGTTTTATCGTGACTAAATCTTAATAAGAGTGAATTATTTTGTAGGTGAATCTAGGCTCATAAGAAGGTAGACGTTTGGCCAGGGACTTGTGTGAAGTTTTACTTTCTGTTAGACACGCTTAATGCAAACTTCCCTCTCAAGCTGCTGAATCTCCTATTCACTCAGTTTTGATTAATGTTTTAGTGAGTAACACAATACTGGTCAAGTTGCACATCTTGCTGTGATTTTTTGTTTGCTACGTTAGTTCAAAATGGTAATATAACATTGCCCAGTAATAAAAATATTGCTTACTGATCAACTGGATAATATTTTTGATGAAAGAATTAGAAGCAGATATCTCTTATTATTCTAACACTGACTAAATATCAGAGATGGAAATGTTAGGTGGGTTGAAAGATTTTTAAGACACTGGCCACCCCATTTGACTCATCAGATCAATCTAACAAAGCTTTTGTTGATAAATGGATGAGATCGGCACATCATAAGATATGATTAAATAATGTACACGTAAGGATAAAAATCAATGAATTATGAATGGATTTACAAATGGATATAAGCAATACTAAAATGCCTAAAGTTTACAGAATTTAAATGGACTAAAAAGAGTGACAAAATGAATGTAAAGAAAAAATAAAAAAATAAAAAATATACTTGTGCGGTAATGCATGTGAGAAGGAATTCCTTTGGGGAAACGGGAAGTCAGCTGAAGGATATAAAGATGGAAGTTATAATGAATCCAGATGGACTTTTAATGGGTCTACAGCCACCATGAATGAGAAGAATTTCTGAATAGGAAAATATCAATTCTGCGTGTACTTATGCCAGGGTGGTCTCCTTTTCCCCCAGTGAAGAATTTAGATTTTTTGAAATAATGGAAGTAGCAGATATTTTAGTATTGCATCATATCAGTATAGTAGGAACACCCATGATACAAATGTCTTTTAGAGGGCAGGTACAACAGATACACACACACACACACACACACACACACACACACACACACACACACACACACACACACACACACACACACACAAAACATATATTCACTAGAAAAGTAATTATCAGAATGTAACCCTTAAATATTGTATAACTCCCAAATTTCATCTCAGAAGAAAAGAATTCCACACTTTTAGGAATTGTAAATCAAACACTGGGGTTCACAAACTTCAGCCTCACTATGATAACAAATGTTGCATGGCAAGTGGTTTGATGATGTGAGGTACTGCCGGCTATTCCAGGTGAAGTAGGGCAGCAGATGTATAACATATGCCAGCATAGCTAGCTGGAGTTTTGTAAATAATTATATGTCATTTGTATATCAAACTGATTTGTACAGGTGCTTGTGTTGGAAATGTGTTTGTAAAACTGCTTGCGTTAAAAATGTACCAATAGTGGGTCCAGACAGACAGAAAAGAAATATAATTGTATGTCAGACTGTATTGTAACCATTGAAATGAATATATTGTAACAGAGGATACTGGTAGAGAAGAGATTAATTTCACTTCAGCTAACTTTGAAAAATAGTCTGACATTAAATTACATGATTTAGGCCATAAAGATTTTATCTTACAGTTCTGACTGCAGCTAGAGGCAAAATGTCTGTGAAAACCAAGACTAAGAATCCTACTGTATTGTCCTTAGAGGTGAACACTATTGCTACCCTGGAAGGGTGGAAGTTTTTGAAATGATTTTACAACTTCCAGATGCTATGACACATGTTAGTAAAGCTCTATGTGTGTGTCTTATGAAACATATGTGCTAGATTCTGGTTCAGTTTCTAGTAAAGTGGGGTAGTGTGGGAACCAGAGTCAGATGACCAGATGTATGGTATGTCATTCTGTAATCCAGCACTGAAATTATGTTTTAATACTAAATGAGACAGAATTCTCATGGCAGTCTGTGAAACCTGACAAGAAGGAAGACTACTCACCCACTTCATCTTGCCTTGCTCAAGTAAGTGAACTAGGGAACAGTAATTCTTTAGTCAGTCAGAAAAATATAGTGAGATTAGTTAAATATTGTTTTTCTGTATCTGTGTAAACCTTTCCATCTGTGTTATTTTTAATATTTCCTGTGGTTGAAACTCTGGTGTTTATTGTAAATAGATATTTAATATTGTCATGCTCTTTTATAATTTATTATTAAATATATATTTAAACTTTTCATTGTGACTTGTCTTTTAGAGAATATTTTAACCTTTGAGAGTACTTATATTTATTTGGTGACACTGTGGCCACACCTGAAAGCCTTGTTGCATTGGTCAAACACTACCATTTGTATTAGTATTAATTTTACTAAGTATAACTGGATACCCTGGTAAGATCCTTAGAATAGTGGGCTTTGGAGTATTCTGGTGGCAATATCTACCCTATAGTCTGGGCAAAGATGGCATAGCTGGTAACTCTGTGCCAGTACTTCCCAGGTGTGTGTGTGTGTGTGTGTGTGTGTGTGTGTGTGTGTGTGTGTGTGTGTGTGTGTCAGCTACGTGGAGCAGGGACACAGAGCACTGGTTTCACAGAGAGAGTGGTGGAGGACTTGACTTGGAACTCTTGGCTGTGGACTCAACTCAACAGCTGTGGTCAGTGTGAGATCTTATTTGGGGCTTGTTGAGAAAGAGAGAAACTCAGCCCCAGGAGAGGAATGTGTTCTCTGTGTTGTCTTGAGGGAAAACTGTGCTTGGTGCAGAGAGCTGCATTTGAAAATACAGTGTGTATCCATTTTTGTTCCAAGTGAACATCCCTCACTAGTTTCAGTGGTGAGGACTGAGGCTCCTGATTACTGTCCTGGGGGGGACATAACAAGTGGCTGAACACTGGAGGTGTGTATGATTCAGTCATATATAGCAAGAACAGGGAATGATGAGCAGCAAGAGATGATTGTGTTATATATGGGACCAGTCTTAACAACTGTGTGCCAAATCTGGGGCCATGTTTGGGGTCCTCAGTGCACCACACCCTTATCACTCAAACCTGCCACTTCCATCCTCAATGATTTGTGAGAAAATTACAGATTTTATGAGGAATAAACCAAAAATCTTGGTCGAGAAGTATGGTATCTGCTTTTGTTTATGAATGCTGATACCTCATTTATGACAGAAAGCTCAACTTCTTTGCTCAAGAATTCTGAACAAAGGTAAAAATAATAGGGGGTCAAATGATCAAAATCAGGGACATTTTTTAAATATTACTCTTTGTCGGTTAAAAGTTAACGGAATAACAGGTTTTCCATCAACATGAAAGCAAAAATATGAAGCAAAATCCATAAAAAAAGAGACTGTGTGTGGTAGTTTAGCTGTAAAAAAACTGCATGCTACACTTGATGATGCAGCTTACTATGGCCTCAGAGTAGAATAACTTTTTTTTTCCTTTGGCGTTCAATGTGAAGACATTTTTCCCTTTTCCTGAAGCTCTCAGCTGTCTTAATCAGCATGTGCCAGTGGTGTAGAAGTAACAACATTTGTAAATGAGATTTTTGTATTGCATTTGTGGTCATGGCTGAAGTATTCATTGTGTGGTAATAGTTTGACTGCAGCAAAATTATAGTTTCAAGTAGAAGAGTTGTTTTTCAAAGTGTAGACTCTTTTTAGTTACAATTCTTAATGGCAGGTTGCAGTGACAAGTGCAGGACCCCCCTTAGGTACATGGCCCTATTGCACCCAGTAAGTTTGATGGCTATATGAACAGTTGGTGCACCATGTAAGTAAATGAAGTGAAAAAAGATGGTGGAGAAATTCAAAAATGTATAAAGGGTGTAATGTGGTGCTATAAATCTAGTGTTTCTCAACACAATTGAATTTTCCTGTTCATGCTATCAAACTATGGGAATATATCAGAGATTGCCACCGCATTCATTAACGTTTATACACAAGATGATCTTATTGTTGCTATGAACCACAGTGGTGTGAGTTATCATTATCTGACTCTGCTTAATATTTCAAAGACTCCACAAAACCAAAATTGTATATTGGTACCATGTGGATAAAGACAGCATGCAGGACCTTGTAGTCATATGTTGGCCTCATCTGCAGACCATTGAGAGTCTTGGGCTACCTAAACTTATGGATATTAAAATATGTGTGTTATCGGGTTCTCTTCATAACATTGACCTACATTTTATCGACTTTCAAAATGTCAAGATGAAAATGTAAGTTTACATTGTGAACTCCCGGAACATCGCACTTCCTCTCTGGGAAAGTAACCACTTGGCCACCAATGATAAAATCACAAATGGTAGCAAATTACACCCACCAAAGCAGGGGCCTTCACCCCCCACACCCTCCTACTTAAATATACCAACTCCAGGATCATACTACAGCAGAGAAAGGGCAAAGTTCACCATGGTGGCCATGTGGTTACTTTTCTGGAAAGGAAACACAATGTTCCAGGAGTTCACAATTGTAAACCTATGCCATTTTCATCTTGATGTTTTGAAAGTCAACAAAATGTGGGTTGACGTTATGAAGTGGGCCCATGGTATCTCATATATTAGCTACAGAGACCCTCTGATGACCCACAAGGAACAGAGTGACTGTATCTCAGACACCTGCTTTGAGAATACTTCATTACTTCCTCGATGACATTCTGAAGCATGTGGGGGAGTATATATGTTTCCCACATACCTTAGAGGAGAGAGAAAACACCATGCTTGGCTCCTGTCATATAGTCCATTTCCCTGAGGTACTGGCAGCCACAGACTACACTCACACTGAAACAAATGCCCTTTCTAATAACATGGGAAGAAGGTGTATGGACTGTAAATGGTATCACTCTATTAACTGCCAGGTGAGCTGTAGTGCACATGATATTATCTTCAATATGTGTGCTGGCCACTCAGGCAGTTATCATGACTCCCATAAATGGCACACAAGTAACCTCTACCAATACTTTGTGAAAGGTGACTTTCCCCAGGAGAATCTTATTGTCAATGCTGGATATGCCCTACAGCCCTGGTTGATGATATAGATCAGAAATCATCCACAGGATGAAACAGATCAGGGATTCATTTATGCCTTATTGCAAACTAAGATCATTGTGGATCATGTGATTAGGTTGGCAAAGGCACACTTAGCTATCTGGATGTACCTGTCAGCCTGGAATGATATGGTTGATAGACCACAATGAGTTGCCAGAGATGGTGTCTACCTGTTACCTCCGAGCTTTTGGCTACTGGCTAAGGCTCTTGCCTCCCCCATAGTGGCTTTTTTTAGTCAATGTCACAAAAACAAAATTACTGATGTAAAAATATCCTCAAAAAACAACTTTAAGGTCATGCTGCTAAATGTTAGGAGTCTAAATCAGAAACTACACTCACTGGAAGCATTCCTCACCTTGGAAGATGCAGTCACAAAGAACCTACTTCAAGGCTGTGAAGAGAACCCTGACCATACTGGGATATAATGCCTTCCACATGTTCAGACCCCGAAATGAATGCATGAAAACTAAAGGAGAAGGGGTATCAATATTCATCAATGATCAATACACCTCTAGATTGGTAAAATGGAGTTACTCCATGTGCAAATAACTATAGGAAAGGCCCTTCTCTAAATTATCACTAGCTATAGATCTCCCTCCGTGAACCATGATATCCACACTGCCTACTTGGATCTATTTGAGTCAGTCAAAATACCACCAAACACCATGGTTATGGTTGACTTTAACTACCTATAAATAGATTGGGTAAATTATATGTGTACAAACACACTTGCCCAAATGTTCTTGGACTTTGTTAACTCAAATGCCTTGGATTAGATAGTTGGCACCCCCACAAGGACCCCAAACATTTTAGATTTTGGTACTCACCAACATGGTAGAATGGTGCACCAACACAAGTGTGAGGCCCTTCATGGTGAAGTCTGATCATAAAACAGTCTCTTTTGAAGTAATGATATCATCAGAACCCCCCCCCCCCAAGAGAAATTAGGCTAAAAAACTTCTCGAAAGGCCAACAACAGCCTCTTACAAGAAGGCATTAATAGCGTCAAAGTTCCTGTCCCCACTAATGTCAAGGGCACCTACACTGGGATATACACCAATGCATTGCATAAACATCTATACAACTGTATTGACTGAGCCATTCCTGATATGACCAAACAAAGATCCTCAAGAAAAAACAAGTCTGCCTGGTGGACAGCCACCGTAAATATGTTATATAATAAGATGAAGAAATTGCTGTCTAAGAGCGAGGAGGAACAATCTCAGAATTGGAAGCACATCCTTCTCAGCTTGAACAAGCAAATAAGACATCTTGTTAAGTCCTCTAAAGCTAACTATGAATCTAGATTAGCATCCCTAGCTAAGGATAACCATAAGGCATTCTTTAATTACATCTGAAACTTTAAAGGAAAAGCCCAGATTTGTGAACTGGTAGTGAATAGTACCGCATATACTAAACCAGTGGAAATAGCCAACATGCTAGTGGACAGGTTCAGTGAAACTTCTCTCCCCGTTCCCACCTTATATACCACAAAACATTCCTGTCATCTATTCTCCACCTAGTATCGCTAAAGAGAAGGTGTTAACCACTGTCTCCAAGGCCAAAAACACAGCGTCTATGGGACCCGATAATATCCCAGGCTGCATTCTCAATGGTTTAAAACAGGAGTTAGCAACACCACTGGATACTCTTTTCAACCACAGCCTAAGCACTGGTTTTGTCTCTGCTGAATGGAAAACAGCTACTGTCATCCCCTTGAACAACTGGGGTGCATCCATCAAACCTGGGATAGCTTAACCAGCTTATCTGCAAGGTCATGGAGAGAATCATCATGGACCTTATAAACAAGGATATAGGAGACCTTCAAACACTTGACCAACCCAGTTTGGTTTTGTTAAAGGGAGATCCTGCCTGTTGAACCTTGTGGACTTCTTTGAGACTGCGTTGTTGCCTCACAGCAAGAGGTTCTCCCATTCGATTCTCGGCTGGAGTGCAGGGAGTGCCTTCTGTGTGGAGTTGGCATGTCTTCCCCGTGGTTGGGTGGGCATTCGAAAGACATGCATAAATGGGCGTGCCTTCGTTGATGGTTGAACGTCAATCTGGCACCTCAGCTTTAATAAAAATCTACTGCCAATCATTAGCGGACCAGAGTTCCGCTGTGGCGACCCCTAACCAGGAAAAGCTGAAAAGACAAACAACAACAACCAAAGCCCTGGACAAGGGCAAATCTGTGCATAAGATCTACATAGACTTTGGCCACGGCCTTTGACACAATCCACCACTCAGGCATCTTTGAAAAACTCACCCAGCTGGGGGTCAACCCATATATTGTCAGGTGGGTTGCAAACTGTCTCACCAACAGAACACATACAGTCAAAATAAGGGACTCCACTTCCACCTCCACCAGCAGACCAGTTAACGGTGGTGTTCCACAGGAATTGGTGCTGGGGTCTCTATTGTTTTGAATCAACTTCTTAGAAGTACAGACAAAAACAAAAGGTCAGTGGCTGACAAAGTTTGCTTATGACTGCAAACTGGAAGCACTCACTGAATCCCCAAATGATGTCAACATTCTACAAGAAGGACTTACACAAACTAATGATTGGTGTCAAAGTCATGTTCTTAAACTCTTCTTTGGCAAAGGTGATATCCCTGCAGATTACAATATTAATAACAACACCCTAAGCTCTAAATCAGTGGTGAGAGATTTGGGCACATAGGTTGACAGCAACCTTACTTTTGATCATCATGTCTCCTTGGTGGTAAGGAAGGCCTTCTACGTTGCTCACCTCATAAGCAAGGGCATAGCTTCCAGCGCAAAAGAGGTTGTAACCCAATGTACTCTTGCATCATCAGGCCAATAATAGTGTGCAATGATCCCTTTGGTATGCACCTAAACAGGCACCTGCAGCAACTGGAGAGACCTCAAAGGTTCCTCACAAAGAAAATTCAGGATCTTCAGCACAGTGAACAGACTAAAATCACTGTCACTATACTCGGTATTTCATAGACTACTCAGAGGTGACCTGTGCCTTACATACAGAGCAACCTCTGATCCTGCCTTAATGGAAATGCTGCACATTTGTAAATGAAATGGTACATGATTCACTTGCTCTAGGGACCTTAACCTAGAAAGTGACATCAACAGGACTTGCTGGAGAGACAGATATGTCTCCCAGAGGTTGCATCACCTCTAGAATAAACTTCCAATACAAGTTAAACAGAGCCCCTTGTTAACCCTTTTTAAGTGTAACTTTGATGACTGGATGGGAAACCACAAATTTAACCCAAGGGTCTCACCTGTGTCTCTCTTGGATAGGGGCAGTCGGTGCTGATTTGGGTCTGCTTATAAATATAGACCATATCTCTAGACCCTTAAGGGAACAGGAGTTGAACTTGGCTAGGCTTGTAAGGATCCTAGGACCATTAGCCTTGTAGCCTCCTATGTACCTATGAACCTATGACCCTGTCACATCTGCTAATGTGTTTTCAATATGTGTAATGTTACATACTATCATACTTGGAAATTAGTTACAGCAGAGGGGCAATTGCAAGGGGAGCAGTCCCCCAGCACACCAGACAGCTGAGGCTTAACAGGATGATGAGTTAATGGAGGACCCAGCAGCAGGTGGTGAATATACTAGATGGAGGCAGAGGCATTATGCCAAGGCACTGGCAAAGAGGCAGCAGCAAACACACAACTTTGGTTCATTGCACAGCATATATACTACAGAACAAGCAATGCATGCAAACTCAACACCAGTTTGTGCTTACCCATAAATAGGTTGATAACACTGTTCTTCAGATAGAGACAACCCCAGTAACAAAGTACAAAGGCAGGGTATGGCTATCATCGTTTCCACTGGTGAGGGAAGGTGCACAAGTGTGCAGTGCCTTTCAAAGGAAAATGTGTGAGTGCTGTAGACAATGAAAACTAAGAATGCACTGTGTGCATGAGGTTTTTTTTTTGGGGGGGGGGTTCATTACCGTCAAAGGCTTTGTGAAGGGCCAATATCACTGGATGTCTGAGTGTGCAAAGCAGTGGAGGCCATGGTGGTGGTGTGTGTGTGTGTGTGTGTGTGTGTGTGTGTGTGTGTGTGTGTGTGTGTGTGTGCACGCGTGTGTGTGCATGTGTGCATTTGTGTGTGTGTGTGTGTGTGTGTGTGTGTGCGTGCGTGTGTGCTCGTGCGCATGTGCACGCCCACGCACATATGTGTGAGTGAGTACATGTGTGCTGGGACACAGACTTAGCAGTAGCTTGCAGCACTGCAACATGATCTACAGGACATGCCCAGGGCATGCAAGGCAGAAGTTTGGCCATCCCATGAATACACTCACCCATGAGATCCCCCACTACCCAGAGTTACATGGATTTACCATGGTCATGGCCATAGGTAAGATGGCGGTGTGCTTCATGACTGTGACCAACATGCATTATCAGGAATGCCATTGTTGTAACTGACACTATCACAGGAATATCCTCTCCTAGCCATAGTCACCTCCACAACAGATGTAGCTGTAGAACTGCTAGAACTGTACAGGTTCTTAGGTTCATAGGTAGGTTTTAGGCTATTGGCCCTAGGGCCTATATAAGCCTAGCCAAAAAGGTACCCTGGCTTTTGCCACCCAAGAAAATTATTTTCTTGTGCCCCTGTCGAGCAGAGCCACAGAGGTGATCCCTGTGGTGAATTTCCTATTTCCCATCCAATCTTCAAGAATTTTCTTGAAGAGTGCTAATTAGGAGCTTTGTTTGATATAGATAGGTAGTTTGTTACAGAGTATGGGAAGTCTCTGAGATAGGAATCTATCCCTCCAGCATGTTCTGTTTATTGTGGTGACAAGGTTTAGGTCCCTAGAGAGTGTAGCTCATAGGGATTAGGATTTCTTTAAGTGGAGCATGTACAGCAGCTCTGGTTTTGACATAGCTTTGTAAGTCAGGCAGAGATCGCCTCTGAGTAGGTGATATGCGACGGAGTAAAGCTGGAGTTTTTTGAGATGGTCTGTATAGCGCATCTGTTTGAGCTCGGTAATTTCCAGTTGTTGTAGACGTCTTGTGAGGTGCATACCAAAAGGGGCGTTGTACTCTATAATGGGTCTAATGAGTGACGAATTGAGGGGAACAATTACCTCCTTTTTCCTGGATGAGAAACCTTTTGTGATGAGGTGTGCCATGTAGAAGGATTTCCTGACTACTGTGGCGATGTGATTATCAAAGGAGAGACTACTGTCCACCTGTGTCACAAGGTTTATTATCACACTTTCAGTGTTAAGTAGACTACCACCTATATGGTAGTTCATGGGTACAGAGTTTTTACCAAAGGGGATGACGAAGCACTTTTTGGCATTGAGCTTGAGGTCATGGCTTTGACACCAGGCATCTGTCTCAGTGAGGGCCTTTTGTAGGATGGCCACATCATTAGGAGTTTCGATTATGACATTGATATAGGTTGCCCATGACCACAATGGCCACCATTCATGGAGGTAGCAGTGGAACAGCATTGTGAATGATACTTGATGCATGCCATACAAGCGTGAGAGTATATGACAGTTGCCAGTAAGTGATTCAGTCTCTCAAAACTATCACACATATGGGATATGTACTCTCAGAAGTCATCTGGAACACCATACATTAGCTGTACTAAATCAGAAATGGCTGTGATGGTACTAGCTTGTGCCTCCATGATAGTCCTACATATACATTGGGTCATGGTCATTGATACAGCTACTTCATGTGGCAGTACCTATGTCTCCACTGAGCACCAGTACTCACTCTCCCCTTTGCATGACCTCACATTGTGGGGCTTTTGGCAGATATGGATTACTGCTCTGTAGGGCTTATCACACATCCTTTGCTTTGAACCCCTCTCAGTAATCTTTCCTCCTGTGTGGTGTTTGTCTCTTGGGTTGCCACAGGTACAGAGGTTGTATCTGTGGTATTCAAAATGGATCCAATGGTTACATTCCCTGTGTCCCTCTCACCAACTGTATTCAGTAACTGTGCCATTTCATCATTGTTATCATTATCAGAAGTAGATGATCCTCCAACAAATTGTGGCAGTAACAATGGTGCTTCCAGACAGTGAGACACCTGTGAAAACAATGAAGTACAAATCCCAGTGTAAGTCTACTCACTGCCTAGAACAAACACCCCATGCAGGTTTAATAATATAGTGTTTGTCACCAGTGTGGGTAAATACCTTACATCATCTAGGTCTCCTTCCAGGCTACATACTTTTTGTTCCTATGGTACCCAGACAAGCATATAAACATACTTTTTTATATAAATACAGATATCATAGTACCCGCCTAGGGCATATCTTTTTGATATCTCAAGAGCAATTTGCAGCTCTACTGCAATGTGTGGCATTACAGTCTGGACATTGTACTGTCTCAGAAAGAGGCCAGCAACTCCTCTGTCTGTCTCCATCTGAGGTGGTTCAACTAGCAGCCGATCTCTCATTGACTTATCTTCCAGTACAAGGCAGATGGCTTTATTTTTAGCCACATGGGTAATGTCTGTGGTCGTATGGCATGCCTGTTCATATCTGCAGTCCTGTTCAATGGCAGCTGTGATGCCTGCACAAGATTTTTCCATACATAGACTCGATAGGCAAGGTCGGCATCATCCTACCCATTGTGCCATTGGCCACAGAGATGGAAGGCATGTAATAATAACGTCCTATTCTCAACATTCGATAACTTACTTTTTCTGTTTTTTTTTCCATTGGTGAAAGTGGTGTTCCCTTGCTGATCTTTGCTAGGGCATATTTACATGGCTATATGGGTATGGAAAACACTTGTGTGTGCATGGCAGTAAAAACTGTCACTGTCTACTGTTTGCCTCAATGTAACCCGGATTTTTCTAAAAGTTTATCTTTTACACATTATCATAATGGATGACACATAAACTTCCCACAATATGAACTATCAAGCATCATAAACTGCATTTAACCCCTCCCCCACAAAAAATAAATAAATAAAAGATAACAACTGGTAAGTGAGTATGCTGCCAACAATGCCCCACTGTCATGGTTAAATTCGCTGTATATGTGTTTTACGATTACATTATACACCAATTAATATGTTTTTCACCATGGTCTGTCTTAAAGCGGGCCTGCTGTACTTATGATCTGCCCTGCCTAACTGCTATGCATGTCTCCATTTACTTGGATTATCCTATCAACACAAAACATTTATAGGCCTCAAATCCTAGTTTCTTTCCACCTGTTTAAGATCTTATGGTTATTGCCAAAAGTAATGTAGCATGGAATTTACAAAATGAGCAGTTTGCAAGTAAATTTGGGGAAAGAAATGCTCTAAATCTTCAGAATTATTCCAGTTCCTGTACTGTCTTTCATAACTGCAATTCTGGGATTTCTTCCATCATAGCACAACAAGGCTCACTGCAGCCCTCATGCAGTAACATTACAAAAATCAGGCCACCTTGGTGTCTTGGTTAAGTATATGAGGCCTTGATTCATTATTTTTACTGACTCACTGAATGTGCATATCACATCCACTCAGATAAAGTTCTGTACAGTTCTACACAGTCTTGAGTATATGTCTAAGCACCTGCATGCAGCATCACACATGCGCAGCCAACCTAATGGGACAGGTGGAGTCAATGTGATTTCACTTCTTACCTAATTGAAATGGAGTTGTTATAGTGCTTGTTGTAATAATGGTTCATAAGCCAGGCGTCACTGAACTGCTGCTGCTGCCATTTTTACACATTATATATCACTGTAGAAATAGTACAGTGTGGAACCATGTCTTACATCCACCCCAAAGCACATACAGCTGAGTTATCCTATGTTGCACAGCAGATTGTCAACTGGATCATGGGCATAGCCATGAGATGGCAATCATATTCCCCTGCTATTTATCAGCCATTAAGCATGTCTGGCAAAGATGAGGACAGTGCAGTTTACAGGGCTCAGAGGTGGTGCACAGAGAAAAGTAAGACTTTCTTCCATTTACTCCATTAGGGCAAGGGACACCAGCAAGTGTATGCTACGTACACTATAGCATACATGTGCTCAACCAGATTCATTTGCTAGCCCTTGGCTGAGCATGTGTATGCTATAGTACAGCTGTAGTATTGATGATTATTAATAATAGACTCCTCTCCCTCTACCCTCATCCTATCTGATTCCATTCCCCCTCGTCCTTTACCCCATAAAAGCAGTCCACACATAGAAAGATCCTCTCCTCCCATAGGCAATTCTTATCCCCTTCACCAAAGCAATATTACACCAGCTAACCTCTTCTCACTACAACCAATATCAACCACAGAAATTCATTGACTCCTCAGAAATTGAAAACCATGCTCTCTCTCCTCTGATGACCTCTCACCAGAATACTTAAAACTCGCTGCCGGGGCCCTGTTAGCATTCTGATCAACTGTTAATTACAAAATCCTATGTCCCAAACCTCTGGAAAAAATCCATCATCATCCCACTTCACAAAAGAGGTAACTCCAATGAACCCTCTAACTATTGTCCAATCTCTATCTATCCTCTCCCCAGTATCCAAACTCCTCAAAAAGTGCATTCATAAACAATTACTTCACCATCTTACACACAACAACCTACTCACCTCCACCTAACATGGCATTTGCCCCTCACACAGCACAAGCACTGCACTTATCTCCTTCATGGATACTGTACAGAGATCCATTGACTCAGGTAATATTACTTAGGTGCTACTACTACACCTGTTGAAGGCTTTCGATACAGTATCACACAAAAAACGTATAAAACACCTTTCTAATATCGGCTGCACCCCACCCACCCACCAATGGTTTAATAGCTACCTCACTAACATGCAAAAATGTGTAAAATGGCAAAATACCCTATCAGAATACCGAACTAACCAAACTGGAGTACCACAAGGACTTGGACCTTTACTCTTTAACATATTTGCCAACAACCTTCACACAGCCACACCTCTTAGATCTATTATCCAGTATGTGATGATACTACCATCATCTCCTCTTCAAATAACCTCGAGCACCTACAACAAATAACCCAAGATACCTTCACCTCAATCGAAGCATGGTTAACCGAATCACAACTACTTTTTAATGCCAAAAATCAAAGCTTCTACTCTTTGCAGCAAAACTCCTCTTACCTAACTCCTACTTTCATATTTTCTCCCACAGCAACACAGAAACTGAAATCATATCCCATGCTAAACTAGTAGGTATTACCATTGACAATAAACTTACATTTGAACACCATACTGGTAATGCCATTAAAAAAAAAACACTGCAAATTAGGAGCCCTGTACAGACATAAACATTTCATGAACAGTACCACCAAAAAAGCACTCACCAACACTTACTTGCCCCTCTCTCTATTATACGATGCCCTCATTTTTACTAACCTGCATTCATCTCTGCAAAATAAGCTCCAGTCCTGCTACCATAAAATCATCAATCTTGCCACAGGCAGCTCATACCACTCACATCACTACCAAGCCTTAAATGAATTAAACTGGCTGCAATTTCCACATCACCTTAACCTCATTCAACTGTCCATAGTACATAAAATTGTCTACAATCCAAACCACTGCCCTGCCCTTATAAAACATTTGAATACTCTATAGCCCCACCAAAAGCCTACGCTCTGAAAATAAATAACTCATAACTGTACATGTACCAAACAAAAGAGCCAGACACTGCCTTTACTCATACACTGTCACTAAACTATGGAACTCACTTCCAACCAGCATAAACACCATTAGCTGCTTCAACTACCTACTAAATACTAAAATATGCCCCTGCATCTACCCAAATAGAGGAACATCCTACTCTCCTCGAGCCTTCCTCTAACTTACCCCAATCTTTACCCATCAAAACCAGTAGGAGACTCTTTTTGATCTATAAGTTATTTTAAACAACTCTGTTCTTACTATAAATCTCACTAACCTTAACTATCATTCTAACCCTCACCCCTTTAAAACGACCCCACTAGTGAGTTTTCTTTCCCTTTATTAATCCTTTCAACCTAACATGACCCCTCTAGTGATCTTTTCCTTTCTCAACTTTCAACCTATTTCAATATTTACAAAAAAAAAGTGTGTGCGTGTGCATGTGTGCGTGCGTGTGTGCGTGTGTGCGTGTGTGTGTGTGTGTGTGTGTATCTTTTAAATTACTGTTTTTCTCTCTGATATTGTAACCTCCCACATTTTGTTATATCGTATTGTATTGTACTGTAATTTCTGTAAACTCTGTAAATTATTGTAAAATACAGTGTAATCATAAAGTGTTTAGGGAGCTTTTCTCCCCGGGCCTCTGCTGAAAATGGGCTCGTATCCCAGTTGGACTTTCCCAGTCAACAAATGTCAATAAATAAATAAATGAGTCCTCTCATGTTCTTAAGGGAAATAATTAAGTGATTGTTATACAAAGTTTATTTAATAACATTTGGGAAAAAAATTTGAATAACCAGCCTTCACTATGGCAAACCTCCACACCTACTGTAAAACCGAAACTGGGAAAGACGATGTCCAGTTTCCAAAATATTCTGAACATTACTATTAATTAATGAACCATCTCATAGAAAAGACAACTTAAGGTAAAGTACACAGATACAAAGATTACCTGAAATGACACCATTTGCAAAGTTTTTAATTTAATAATGCCTCTTGCATTGTAGCCAGTGAGTAATAAAATGATATAAGGCTGCCACTGAGTGTAAAACAAAACTAGCTGATGTGACTTTCTCCTTGTTCTAACAATTCATTCAAAAATGAGTCACGCTTCATTAATGCCATGTTTCATAACCCAAAAATACATACAATGTAATATATATATATATATATATATATATATATATATATATATATATATATATGTCCGAATCACAAAACATCGAACACATATACACGAAAGCGCTTAACATCGACAAGCGCTTCCGTGAACGTGTGCTTGTTTCGTAGACTGGACTACAGTCCGGGTAAGGGAAAATTCCCTTTTCCCCACTGTAGTGCAATCTGAGAGTGAGAATAATAAAGTAGGGGGTGTGCAGGAGCACAGGGGAGTCCCCCTGCAGAAATGTAGATTTTTTTTTTAACTACACATACACGGCAGTGCTTTTAGATGTTAAGCGCTTTCATGTATGTGTGTCCGATGTTTTGTGATTCGGACATATGCTAGTCGAGCATATATCCTAGACCCATATATATATATATATATATATATATATATATATATATATATATATAAATATATATGGGATCTGGACACATGCTCGACTAGCATATGAACGAATCACAAAAC